>NC_086360.1:7891792-8101792 GCF_036324505.1 Eleginops maclovinus | reverse complement strand
ATACTCTCATCTACTTTGTGTATTTAAATCAAATCAACCAAAATGTAAACTTATCCTAAAGTTAACCATCAAATAACTTAAGGGTTCAATTGTGATTGCTGGAGCTGCTTTCGCTAAGAGGAAATCAAAAAAGGCAATCAAACTGTTAATAGAAATGGAATTTTCATTGATTGAACGTCACAGAATAAACTAATCTGGGGTCTAACATCAAAAACGAACTTTGGAGCTGGAAATGCACTCTTTATTGGTACTTGTGGTGGTAATTGTGGTGTCATGCGACTTCCACCCAACTTCAGCCCCTTTTCTTCTCACAGTAAGATATATGTCTAAACTTGACATATTTAAACGTGTGTTAATTAACATATGTCGTATTTTCAATATTTTAACATTTTTAAATGCAGAATGTTTTGCAAAAGTTTGTGCTGTCGGATATTACTTGATTACTTTTAAAAAGAATTGAACATACTTACCTAGAGTATTAATTATTTTCCCCAGCCAAACTAGCCCTTTAGTATTTTCAGATGTGATTACTGTAATCGTGGATTTGTTTCCTGCCCGTGGTTGGAGGATCTCGGTGCTGTTTGAAGGACAGGCAGAGCACCGGTCATAAAAGTCCAGCCCTGAGAGCCAAGCACCAATAAACAGGCCGAAGTAGACGGACTAAACCGCTGTGCATCCACAACTAATCTGAGGACGTTACCCATCATTTGTCTTTACACCTGCATGGAGAACAGCAAGGGAGGACCACACTCTTCTCCACAAGTGGATCAGAGGCATACATTCAGGTGGTAGAAATTAAGTAACATTTTGTATGTTTTTATATTGTATTTATGCATGGGCCCTGTTTAAAGAAGAAGAGAAAGAATTGCCATAGTGTTCAAATGCTGATTTATTTAAGTTAAAGTACTCCTACTGCAGAACTGCATTGAAAATGTCCCTTATAGATATGGAAAATGTATCATAGTTTAGTACCCAATTACGATGCTACATGCAATATTTTTACCTGTTACATAGCATTTTTTAAATGGTTTGTTTATATTTTAACTTACAAACTATATGCCAATCAGAAGATCATACAATTATATATAATTCACAAAAACTTCACTTGCAGTCATCAGTCTCCTGTGTATAACCAACATTTCTCCTCATTTCACGATGAACCCTTAAGAAAGGTACATTTATATAGTTACATATAAGACCCATATCAAAAGAAATAAAAGATCTACAGTTGTTGCCCAGGAAGGGAAAAATACAAAACAATATAGAAATGTATAAGTCATTTAACAGTAGAACTGAACAAACAACAGAGAGTTGTTCTAAAAGATTCATTATTATTTTAAAGTATTTATTAACACTGGTGAACTGATTTTATTTCCCAATAATGAAACTCCTTAACTCTGTTAATTTAAAATAGGCTTAGCAAAAAAAACTGAAAAATTGACGTTAATTAAATGTATTATATCAACAGATTTCACATAGCTGTTTTATGTTAGTTGAAAGCAATAATATTAAGTTGAAACTTATATTTATTATTAAACGTAATATTATTGCTTTCAACCCTCCTAATACAGTTAAGTGAAATCTGTTGATATATATTTAATTAAAGTCAACATTTAAATGTTTTCAGTGTAGTTTAAATATTTTTTAAAAAATACATTATCTTAAAGCAATTAACTCATATTTTTTCTGTCCCTTATCTGTGTGAAATTTAATTATAGGAATTATTGTCAAACATTGCTTTGCAGTGCTGCCTAATATGATACATTTCAATTAATTCATGTACTTGTATAATAATTGTATAGGCCTTATATTCCATACTGGATTCCCATCATTCATTGACCAATTGACCGTGAAACATTTCAATTTCAATATATGTGGTATAAAAGTGAAAGTTTTATGATAACCTACTTTTTTCCAGTATATGTTTGTAACCTTGGACATTTTTTTTATGTGAAACTTACATTACTTTATTTAAACAGTACAAGATAAAAAAAATGTAGATCTTTGATAGATTTATACATTGTAAGTGTTTAACAATATTCAAAGTTGCTTATTTTACACAATATGATTTACATTCCTCACTATCTTTTAACAACACATGTAATGTTCTTGTTTCTACAATCCCTTCTTTGGATGTCAGACTCAAATACACATTATTGGAATAGCAGTTTACTTTAGTGCTCAAGTGGTTGCTTCAACTTATTTTGTAGTAGCTTAAAAAAAAAACACAGTCTTTTCCTTTTTCTCCCTGTAGACTGATGCCTGCTGACGGATGTTCTCACTAATTCAGATGTCCGGCTAATTCCTCAGTAGGAACTCGGTGTCCCGCCTCCTTGGGGAGACTTAAATCAGCGTTTCTGTGACAGGACATCTGAGTGCCAGCTACGCCCCCAATCAGCACCTAATAATAACCCCACTCAGCAGAGGTCAGCTCCTCCTCCTGCTCCTGAAGAGGGGCCCTGCTGGAGGAGTTTCCGCCATTTACATAAACATTGGGTCCAAGATGTGAAGGGTTGAAATGTTAAGTGAATTTCACAAACAGATTCTTTAAATTATGAAAATTCTTGAAATATCTGTTTACAGATTTCCCCATCTTAGTTGAGCTTGATTATATTTGCTTATTAACACCAAGTACAGCTGAAGCGAATGGGAAATGGTTGTTTGTTTGGTGATAAATCAAATTGATTTTTTGACCTGATGATGTTGGATTCATCCTAAAGGGGAAGGTGTCATTGCCAAATGTCGTGACAGTTCATTCAGATATAACATCGTAAACCGTTAAAGGAAGAAAAGTCAGGGGATGATTTAAGTCAGTGTGATTCATCATCTAGGGACCATGACATTTTGTCCAATTTCAGTCTGGTCTAAAATAGGGGAAGTAAATCAGGAGATACTGGTGTACGCTGTGTGCAATTTAAAATCATGACCCTCTTTTATAACAGGATGTTTCTAAATTGGGATGATCCAAGGACTTAGATTGGGAACGTAATCACCAAGTCAATGGTAAAGAAAAATCTGAAATATGTCATTCTATGAAGTTGCACATGTGTAGGCATTTTGTTTCCTGAAGTTAGCTTTCACATTTTTAAAATTATAATAGAGTGACATGTTTCCTTGAAAGTAATTCTTGATATTTATTTTTCTCTTTTTTAGGTCTCTTTCACAAAAACAGACTTTGATCTCAGTGAGATGTCCTCGATAAAGATTTAGGGAAAAACCATTTGTCACCATTAAATATCTAACTGTGTTATTAAACCTATGGGTTAGTATTAGGGGGATTGTCCATCTTAGAAACTTTAATCTAGGAATGTGGTTACCAATTTTCGGGATTAAGACCCCAGAAATGTTAAACAGCTAAATAAAGATAACATTTATTCTACACAAAATTGTATTTTTTCTTTCTTTTTTTCGTTGGTCAAAACTAGGACATCTACAAACCCACAAGTGTATGAACTGCTATAAAATGTTGTGCAGATTATTCACGCTTCCCAGAGGATGAATCATCATGAAGTTGGTGATCCACACACTTTCTCTCCGGCGCCACCAAGAGGTTGTTGTGTGATTTACAGTTTGCACAGTAGAGTTTTTTTGACAAGCAGAATGTTTCGCCCAATTTAGCTTTAAGCTAATATTTTTGCTAAATTATATTTTAAGGTCAAATAGTTTACCAAAGCTAACAATAGATTATTAGACTATATTACATATTCATATCTATTATTATATGTTATACTATTATTACTATTATATTTATTGTTGTTGTTATTATTATTATTATTATTATTATTATTATTATTATTATTATTATTATCAACATTGTAGTTGGTCTGAGTTTTATATCAAATACACATCAAACATGAGCTATTTAAATAACCATTCCTGCAGCTTCATAATTTATCAAAATAAAAAAATTAAGAAATCAGACTTTACAGCAATAACAATACTTCTTGCAATGTAAACTTTTATTCCGGTTCGTGTTTTAGTCTTTTATCAACGAACAACATGAATAAATTTATTACGCGTTGTGGTTCAGGCCTCCCACTCCCCACAAATCTACTCGGCCGGCACAAACTGCAAAGCCACTCTCGTCACCTTGAAATTTCCTCTGCTATTTTCCAATTAAAAGCTTAATAGCCCTGGATACGGGCTTCATGTAGGGAAGTTTACCATGCTCTTATTCTCTGTAAGCCGCACCAGGCTCGGATCCCATTATTTGCTTGAATAAACCTTTTTTACGGTCAGAAATGGGCCCCGGCTTTGTCCGGTGTTATGTTTCAATGCCCTCTATTAGTCCAGCAGAAGGGACATATCAGCATCCTCGACATAGTTCCCAAAGGGCTTTTTATACATGTAGAGACCTAATCATCTAAGTTATGTACGATTGTGTAAAAGGTGCGAGAAGCTGTGAGCACTTTGTCCAAATTAAGTCTTATAGCCTGTGGGCCTTCAGGCAACAGGGGTTGGAAATAAACACAAAATCCTGACTTTAAAAATCCGGAAGAGTCGAATGCTGATGTTAGGTCATAAAAATGAACATATTTGGGAAAATGCATATATAGAGTTTTGATAGCTTATATTATTTTTCACAGTTTAGTTTTGAGGATTACATTTTTACACCACATTTTAAATATTCATGATATTATCCACGAAAAATATTTTTCAATGTTTATGGACTTAGATTAAAAGTAGATTTAAAGTCTACATATTATGCAAACAGAAAAGGCAATTGTGCAATTAGTATTTAATGAGGTTTATTTTGTTATTCCTCATTGTTGACAGCTGGAATATCAATGTTGATATTCAGTGCTATTGATGCAGTTTATTTATTTGGTGGTTTTATTTTGCATTCACTAATGCACTTTGTGTTTTTGTTACTTTATATTGTAACTTAATGCATACTTGCATATTCTATAAAATGTATGAAAGGTGGTAGGACATTTTTTATATTAATTTGACCTTTGACATGGCTTTTAGACTTACACATATCTTGAGGTGATATCATCAAATAACATGTTGCTAAATTATAGCTTATTTAAAAATAACTTTTAGTTTCAGTAAGAGTTGTTTGTTTTGTACATATGTAAAATGTACAAAAAAATGTAAACGGGCTTTTTTTTGCAGAGTGCTTTGACGCGAGTGACAGCGTTTGGTTACTCGTCTCCATAAGTGCGTGTCAGCCCTGATGCATATCTGTGCTGTCAGCCGAGGGAAAGGTGGATCCTCCACAACAAGCCCACACCTCTTATCCTTATCCTGTCATGCGTGTGGCTGAGCAGCTCCATCCAGCTCCATCTCTCGGCTGCTGCTGCTGACAACAACACTCCCCCACCTCACCTCACCGTAGATGCACTGCGTCCTAGAGAACACGATCCCACAATGAATGGCTACGGGTCCCCCTACTTGTACATGGGGGCTCCGGTGTCTCAGCCCCGGGCTCCGCTGCAAAGGACCCCCAAATGCGCACGGTGCAGGAACCACGGCGTGCTGTCATGGCTCAAAGGTCACAAACGCTACTGCCGCTTCAAGGACTGCACCTGCGAGAAGTGCATCCTCATCATCGAGCGCCAGCGAGTCATGGCGGCGCAGGTGGCGCTCCGCAGGCAGCAGGCCAACGAGAGTCTGGAGAGCCTCATCCCGGAGTCCCTCAGAGTGCTGCCGGGCATTGGCATGCCCGGAACCGGCGAGGGGAACCAGGGAGCCCTGCCGAGGACAGAAGGGCTAGAGCTGAGATGGAGCAGCACGGAGACGGTGCATGCCGTAGCACAGACATGCACATCAGGTGGGAGGATAATAAGAGCTGCGGGACAAAGTTTGGCTTAAAGCGTTTCACATTTCTGATGAGTTATTACTTTTTATTTTATTGAAGAATAGTGACAAATTAAGAAAAAAAATTAATTCCAGAAGTCATTTTGAACTGCTATGATTAGAAGTATAGCCATAGCCTACTATTACAAAATAAATACATGAACAATAATAGTAATTCACAAAGTGCACATCATTGGGAATACTGTAATTTATCAATATTTATAATGTTGTTATGACAAAAACTTTTCACACAATACGGCAGATAAAATATGTAAGTCTAAGATATGTTTATCATATTTTCCCAAGATTATTGTATTTCTAAATTAACAAATGCAAAGATTTTTTGAAAGTGTTTCTTGTATAAACTCTGCTTAGCCGTTACAATGATTCTACAATCATAGTGTGAGAGAGCTCAAAAAACCTAAACCTTAAAATTTGGTCATTAGGACATTTAATACTAATATTTCAGTTCCCTTTACATGTTGCTTTATTACGGGCACCTTTGCTCAATGAAAACATTCTTTAAAATATTTCAAGTCATCAAGATGTGATAATACTTTATTAATTCCCGAATGCCGAAATTGTAATGTTACACAGCAGCACAAATGTATTGGAAATATAACAAACATCTTAAATTAAAATAATAACACAATAAAATAGAAATTAATGTATTATTAAAATGTTGACAAACTCCCTTAAAAACACAGGTGAGGTTATATATATATTTTTAACTTACATTAAAAAAAAAACTCAATTATATTTTTGAGTTATTAATTTCGATTATTTTGTCCTGCATTGTTATTGGGTTCATGTTTTCTTGTACTTCCTTGTTTTTGATTGTTTATACTTACTTATTTATTTATAGAAACATGCATGTTATTTCTATTTCATTTCACAAGGAATTATTTTCTTTTACGCCTGCAATAGTATTCACCGATAATGATTTGTTTATTATTTTATACAATTTCAATGTATTTCTTTTCACAGTATCGAGATCTTTTTATATTTAATTTCGGTAATGTTTGCCATCCTAAATGCAAATAGCGTTTATTTATAATTGTGTGATAAGTAAAACTGTTCAATATTTCTGCCAAGTATTTAGTCATACAGGCCTATGGTTGTCTTCCTACCTGACTTGACTTTGGTGGATTTCTGGGACACAAACATTTGGACACAAGCAGTGATCAGCTGACTCCAGATCCGCTCCATCACCCGGACAGGCGGAGCTGAGTGCTTTAAAATATGACAGTAATCAGCGCAGACAGCACCAATCCAATGTAATCGCCATTTTTCTAGAATGAGGTCAAGTTCAGATGAAATGTTACCGAGCAATACGCGACCTGTTTACAAATTGTGGTCAGAAGGCATCGATGGTAGATTCCCCACTGACACGCAGTCAGCACTTTGTGTTAACAGCTTTGGGGAGGGGAGGGTGAAAGACATCCACATTAGTCTCTGTGTTGGAGACAAGCGATTCATTGTGTGTCAAGTTTCCTCCTGCGGAGAGCTTTTTGTCTTTGCGAGAAGCAAAGTTCAGAAAATAAATGTTTCTGAAGTCAGATAAGTGTCTTATGCAGCTGAACTATTATGCCCAAACGTGTCTCCTGACTCTTTGTTCTGATGTGTTGCAGAGCCGAATGACGGTCCTGATGAGGGGTCGGGTGGGGAGAACGGAGGGAGCTCCAGTGAGAAGGAGCAGGAGGCTGTCAGTTCCCCTGAAGGCTCTAAACCAAACTCCTGCTACACCCCGGAGCCACCGGAGACGCCCTCCCATCCAGAGGAGAGCAGCTGCATCCTCTCTAAAGCCGGCAGTGCTGAGAAGGAAGTAAAAGCCGAGAGTCCTCACAAGCATCCCGTCAGCTCAGGAGAGCAGAGCGTGCTCATTGAAGGCCTCGCTGGCTCCATCAACCTGCCCTTCAGCCTGCGGGCCAACCGGCCGCCGCTGGAGGTCCTCAAGAAGATCTTCCCAGCTCACAAGCCTCCTGTCCTGGAGCTCATCCTCAGAGGCTGCGGGGGGGATCTGGTGGGGGCCATCGAGGTGCTGCTGTCCAGCCGGGGTCCTGACGGGAGCACGCACCCGCAGTCCGACCCGCACCCTGACGCCCTGTTGCTGCCTTCAAACGGACACCTTTTCGAGCACACGCTGGGCTCCTATCACCCGGTGTCCTCCAGCGCCAAGTGGTCGGTGGGCTCTGCTTTCCGGGTCCCCGAGTCCCTCCGGTTCACATCGGACCCGGCGTCGGGCGTTGTGTCTGCGGGGCCGCTGGGTGTCCCCCTGCAACATCCATCCTTTCCGCAGTCAACGCGCTACCCGCTCATGTTGCGCAACTCTCTGACTCGCAGCCAGGGCAGCCCTTTCGTGCACAATGACGTGACTCTGTGGAATACCATGGCCCTGCAGCAGCAATACCAGCTTCGCTCCGCGGCCCAGTACGTGTCACCATTCTCCCCAGCAGCCCCCGCTGTGCCAGGGGGCTCCGTATTCCGCAGCTCCGCCATTCTGCCCTCCAGGCCCTCCGAGGAGCAGCGCATCAGCATCCAGGATGAAAGCTGCACGCTGGGGCCCAAACCCGGCCTCTACTCCCCCGAGGAGGAGTACGAAGAGCGCTCCGACTCCGCAGACTCGCGCATCCTCAACTCCTCCACTTGAAGAAGCTGCGGATGGATTAACACAGCAGGGGATACACCAAAAATGTATTATTTTGAAAAGACATCCGGTGTGCGTAAATGGTGTTTTTTCTGTCTTGTTTCAAATTGAACTGTGTCAAGCAATCACCCTTTGATGAGGTGATGTTAATCCTTTTAACTTCATCCACTCATGCCCTCAAGTTTCACGTGCCACGACCAAAAACAGATGAATGTCACAGACTCGCGCTGATTTAAAAGTCTCTCATCTATTTCCTGCAAGCATGTTTAGTACTGTGAACACTTTTGATGTAAATGATCATCAATGCATGTGAAGAGTATGCCAAATAAATCTGAGTTTTCCAAATGGACCAGATTGTTGTCTTTTAGTCACTATTACTAAGGTTTTCCTTCTCAATTAACCTGTTTTATATTTAAAAAAAATGTAATTTATTACATTTGTCAGAATTGTTTACCTGAACTTATAACTCCACATTTATTAGCTGAAATATTGACTTTATACAATAATGTAATATAAATATCATGATTAGCCTATTTGCATAACAACTACTTAATCACTTTGTTTACTTTAATTGATGCCAATACTAAGTAAAAAAACATTACAAATTTGAATATTTTTTTGTATCTGCACTATAGTATTTTAAATCAAAAATATTAAAACAAATATTCATATTCATTCCTCTGGGTTTAGGAATTGGGATGTCCTTCAAGATGAAGATAAGATCCATTTCCTTGTCACCGGACAGACGATGCATGGATGGAGGATTGAGGAGGCACAACATTGAGAAAGACACACAGACTTCCAAAAAAGCTAACAGCTTAATTTTCCACTTCCTACTTACTTGATAAATGGCAGCAGCAAACAGAAACGTCTTCAGCCTTGATTTAAAGTATGTTGCAGCAGTCTGCAGTTTTCTGAGAGCAACTTTTTATAAAGACATGTTGTGGGCCTTTATTTAACATGCAGTGTTTAAAAGGGGGAGACAGAGGGGATGACAGTGCCCTATACTTCCAAAGGCTCAGGAGTCAAACCCACGTACTTGGCAGCAGACAATGCATACCGTATACTTGTACAGCACATTTTAGTATAATGGAAAAGGTCAAAGATCAGAGGTGGTTTATAGCCTGAAACATAAGCATAATATTTTTGACCTTTATTCTGGAATAACCTAATTTCACATGTATGGAGAGGTGCACGCCAAGGGTGCTGAATGAATTGAATGCACAGACAGACCATTAAAATACTTTATTTATAATAAGAAACCAGATATAATAAAGCATTATACAGACAGTGAACAGTCCAAACGGCTATAATCAAACATTATAAAAGTTTCACCACAAAATTACAATTTTACACTACAGACTTATTTAGCATAAAATGTTTTGAACAGTTATCTGGAAAAAAACTAATACTACATTCATACTATACAAGCCAAAAGTACATACAACCTGACCACTGGTGTGTTGGTCTGATTTCCATTTTAAGGTTTGCCGATCTGAAATGTATCAGTTATGATTTATAGAAAGGGAATTTACTGTTGTCTGACAGTACCTCACTGACACATGTCCTCAAGTTATATTGGGTATCTCTACGACAGAACCTAAAATGAATCTTTTGGGAGTGTTTTACGTTAACATTAATAGATTAGCTGACTTTTGAAGCAAGCTGCGCCCACAGCTTAAGTGATAAATGACCATGTGAGTCAAACATTTATTTTCAAAATCACATCAGTCAAACATCAAATAAAGACCGGTCACTGTTCTGAATGTGATAGCTAGTGTAAAAATGTATATACTTGTCCATTTATGGCACTGTACAGGTAGGATTTTCCAAAAGATGCAAATGAAAAAGGGTTTTATCTGCTATATGAATATGGCTTTCTAAAAAAATGAAATTTCATTAAAGCTGACTTCTCTAAAAGGGCCCACGAGCAAACATTACAATTAGAAATGATCAAATGATTAAAAAACTCAAAAGATGAGAATTAAATTGAAATCCAATTTTTAAAAAGTTTGAAAAGGCTTAGTTCCACAAACCTTTTCCAAAGTAAGCTGTAATCTGCTAAAAGCAAATAAATGCAATATTAACAATCAACGAGATCATAATAAATCATTTTGGCTCTTGAAAATCAATTAAAAAAACCTATTTCTTCATGTAGACTATGTTAATAAAACGCTGTGTTATGTATCATTAAACATTATAAAGGGAACATATGGGAAATGGTTACGCTCTTATTTGGATGCTTGGTGACGGTTGCAAATCTCATAGCTCATTCAAATGAGCCAAGTGATGTACACATTTTAGGACCTTTAAACACATCTATGTTTTTGGAGCGAAGTATGCAAGGCTATTCTCATGTCACAATCTGAGCAGCTAAAGGTTTCTCTCCAGTGTGGACCCTCATGTCTCTCTGTAAATGACTATTTTGTACAAAAGATTTTGTACAAAATTTCGTGGGAAATTTCAAGGAACTTCACAAGGAATGGACTGAGGCTTTAGTCAGTGCATCAAGAGCCACTACGCACAGACGCATCCAGGACATGGGCTACAACTGTCGCATTCCCCGTGTCAAGCCACTCCTGAACCAGAGACAACGTCAGAAGCGTCTAACCTGGGCTAAGGAGAAAAAGAACAGGTCTATTGCTCAGTGGTCTAAAGTCCTCTTTTCAGATGAAAGTACATTTTGCATTTCATTTGGAAATCAAGGTCCCAGAGTCCGGAGGAAGAGTGGAGAGGCACAGAATCCACGTTGCTTGAAGTCCAGTGTGACGTTTCCACGGTCAGTGAGGATTTGGGGAGCAATGTCATCTGCTGTTGTTGGTCCACTGTGTTTTCTGAAGTCCAAACTCAACGCAGCCGCCCACCAGGAAGATTTAGAGCACTTCATGCTTTCTTCTTCTGACAAGCTTAAGGAGATGCTGATTTCATTTTCCAGCAGGACTTGGCACCTGCCCACACTGCCAAAAATACTCATAACTGGTTTAATGACCACGGAATTACTGTGCTTGATTGACAAAAAAACTTGCCTGACCTGAACCCTGTAGAGGATCTATGGGGTATTGTCAAGAGGGAGAGGAGAGACACGAGACTCAAAAATGCAGACGAGCTGAAGGCTGCTATCAAAGCAACCTGGGCTTCCATAACACCTCAGCAGTTCCACAGGCTGATCGCCTCCATGCCACGTCGCATTGATGCAGTAATTCATGCCAAAGGAGGCCCAACCACGTCCTTAGTGCATACATATGAACATTATTTTCAGACGGCCGACATTTTTGTACTAAAAATCGTTTTTTGTATTGGTCTTAAGTAGGCTAATATTCTAATTTGCTGAGACACTGATTTTTGGGTTTTCAGTAGCTGTAAGTCGCAGTCATGAAGATTAAGACAAATAAAGGCTTGAAATATTTCATTTTGTGTGTAATGAGTCCATATAATATATGAGTTTATTTTTTTCAATTGACTTAATGAAATAAAGGAACTTTTCCACGATATTCTCATTCTTTGAGATGCACCCATACATGTCTGTGACGATTAAGGAGGATTTCAAGTTGGATATATTTGTCTACACATAGATAGATAGAAGATAGAATCGGAGGATGAAACCCTCTTTATTTGTCACACACAGGGAAATTGGTCCTCTGCATTTAACCCATCCTAGTACTAGGAGCAGTGGGCAGCTATTGTGCAGCGCCGGGGAGCAATGGGGAGGGGGATTGGAGGTGTCCGGTGCCTTGCTCAAGGGCACCACAGCAGGGAGGTGAGCCTAGGAGGTGAACTGGGACCTCTCCAAGTAGCAGTCCACTTTCCACATTTCAAGTCTGTTCGGGGACTTGAACCAGCGACCCTACGATTCCCAGTCCAAGCCCCTACTTACTGAGCCACTGCTGGACATTTTTTATTTTATTTTTTATTTTTTGGTCTAGGCATGTTGAATGTTAGAAAACGAGCAAAACAAACATACAAAAGGAATTTAAAGTTCAGAATAATTTGCATATAGAGAAAAAGTAAACGTTTGGACTCTAGACATGTTTACTAAGTCACAGCAACTTTCCCGCCACACACTGAAAGACAACGTTTTTTCTCAGTTTTAAAGGGAATTCAATGAAGTCAATATGACTTGGGATGACTGTGGATTGGTCTAGAACTTTCCATAGACTCTTGACATGGCAGTAGCGATGACATACAGTGGGGCAAAAAAGTATTTAGTCAGCCACCAATTGTGCAAGTTCTCCCATTTAAAAAGATGAGAGAGGCCTTTAATTTTCATCATAGGTATACCTCAACTATGAGAGACAAACTGAGAAAAACAAATCCAGGAAATCAAATTGTAGGATTTTTAAAGAATTAATTTTCAAATTATTGTGGAAAATAAGTATTTGGTCAATAACAAAAGTTCATCTCAATACTTTGTTATATACCCTTTGTTGGCAATGACAGAGGTCAAACGTTTTCTGTAAGTCTTCACAAGGTTTTCACACACTGTTGCTGGTATTTTGGCCCATTCCTCCATGCAGATCTCCTCTAAAGCAGTGATGTTTTGGGGCTGTCACTGGGCAACACAGACTTTCAACTCCCTCCAAAGATTTTCTATGGGGTTGAGATCTGGAGACTGGCTAGGCCACTCCAGGACCTTGAAATGCTTCTTACGAAGCCACTCCTTCGTTGCCCTGGCGGTGTGTTTGGGATCATTGTCATGCTGAAAGACCCAGCCACGCTTCATCTTCAGTGCCCTTGCTGATGGAAGGAGGTTTTCACTCAAAATCTCACGATACATGGCCCCACTCATTCTTTCCTCTCCACGGATCAGTCGTCCTGGTCCCTTTGCAGAAAAACAGCCCCAAACCATGATGTTTCCACCCCCATGCTTCACAGTAGGTATGGTGATCTTTGGATGCAACTCTGCATTCTTTCTCCTCCAAATACGACGAGTTGAGTTTTTACCAAAAAGTTCTATTTTGGTTTCATCTGACCATATGACATTCTCCCAATCCTCTTCTGGATCATCCAAATGCCCTCTAGCAAACTTCAGATGGGCCTGGACATGTACTGGCTTAAGCAGGGGGACACGTCTGGAACTGCAGGATTTAAGTCCCTGGCGGCGTAGTGTGTTACTGATGGTAGCCTCTGTTACTTTGGTCCCAGCTCTCTGCAGGTCATTCACTAGGTCCCCCCGTGTGGTTCTGGGATTTTTGCTCATCGTTCTTGTGATCATTTTGACCCCACGGGGTGAGATCTTGCGTGGAGCCCCAGATGGAGGGAGATTAGCAGTGGTCTTGTATGTCTTCCATTTTCTAATAATTGCTCCCACAGTTGATTTCTTCACACCAAGCTGCTTACCTATTGCAGATTCAGTTTTCCCAGCCTGGTGCAGGTCTACAATTTTGTCTCTGGTCTCCTTTGACAGCTCTTTGGTCTTGGCCATAGTGGAGTTTGGAGTATGGCTGTTTGAGGTTGTGGACAGGTGTCTTTTATACTGATAACGAGTTCAAAAAGGTGCCATTAATACAGGTAACGAGTGGAGGACAGAGGAGCCTCTTAAAGAAGAAGTTACAGGTCTGTGAGAGCCAGAAATCTTGCTTGTTTGTAGGTGACCAAATACTTATTTTACCGAGGAATTTACCAATTAATTCATTAAAAATCCTACAGTGTGATTTCCTGGATTTTTTTTCTCATTCTGTCTCTCATAGTTGAAGTGTACCTATGATAAAAATTACAGGCCTCTCTCATCTTTTTAAATGGGAGAACTTGCACAATTGGTGGCTGACTAAATACTTTTTTGCCCCACTGTATTACTGCTCAGAGAAAATATATATTTGGCGTTGAAGTTGTTTTCATCGCCTACAAAACTTTTGAACATGGACCAAACATTTGTTTAGCCCATAAAGTAAGTGAATCACCCGGTTTCAATTTGCCAATGACAAAAGAACAACTTCAAGTGGACAGATCGATGGCGGTGAAAAGCCAAGGGCGGATGAATTTGTTATTTTAAAGCGATATGACGGTGAACATGATTACCGAGCTGCTATAACAGGGGAACTGCGACGGAAAGGCAAAGCGAGGGGAGTCGTTCAAACAGTTTTACGAAAAGTAGTTCCAAGTTGTTCAATTAACACTTAACTGGTTTTTGATTATTTATAAGGGTATTATATTTCAGGGCAGAGAGTTCATGAAAATGTCAGTTAACCTAGCTAAGCTTGCAGTCTTTTATGATTAACTTAAAATGTATAAAAGAAATAAGTCACAATTAAGCATTCAGACTTCAACACAATCACGTTCATGGCGCTTTTAAAAGTTTTGAATGTCAACTGCCTATGTTTGCAGCTAAATTGGCACATTTCAGACAGGTTGTATGTGTGTTGGTGCCAGCACTTAGCCGTATCCCGGCTCTTGTGGTCGTCGAACCCCTTATTATGTTGTAGGAAGCTTGGCCTCAGCTGTAAATGGTCAGGTGTTTTTAATGCCAAGGCAAGGGTTAAAGTGACTTTATCCTTGCAACGTCGTTTGTGCTCAGTTCGTGTTAAACCTGCCTAGAGACGGAGTGTTCAGAAATAGCATTTCTACTGTGGAATGAATGTTTTTTCACTCTAAAAATGTGGGGGCTGTCATTAAGTGGGGTTTGCAGCGGAACGTAGCAGTGTACGTGTTTTTTAGTGTACATAAGGAGTGACGGTTACTGGGGAGAAATAATCACAGCAGCTAGCTGAATGCTAAATGCTACAGAGAAAGTAGCATGGCGGGCGCCATGTTTTTGCATGTCTCACTTACTTACATTTTTCAGCGTCAATGTGTATGTTGTTGTTTTAGAACATGTGTTATTTGATTGTCAATTAGCCTACTGTTAAAACCAGTGGTGACCACGTTGTTCTATCATATTTGATGGCACAGACTATAAACTGGCGCTTTTTGTATGCGCATTAGATTATGGTTATTGAATTATTCAACATTAGTTTGCAATGACATTTTAATCTCAGTGCATATCTTTGTCCTGCAGGACACACATGAGGAGGAGCAATGCTGCTTGTTTGGTCTACATACTATATATCCGGCGAATGTCATCAGAATGTGTGATGTAAGAAGTTTAATGTGATGAATAAATATGTCGTACTTTATTTTGGCCCTGTAGTCGCGTGGGGGACGGGCCTTGGTTTAGAGGGGCTGATCTTCCTCAGTCATGTTGCGACACACTGTGCTAGATAACGCAGTTCAGCAACTGCACTTTAAGCATGAATGTTCCCCACTTCCATGCTTAAATTGCCAAACACTGGAGTATTGTGAACAAAAGGTGTTGATCAATATTTCTATATTTCAGGATAAAAACTTGAACCTTCATCTGTCCTATTCTTTGTTTAAAACCTTTCATTTACTGCCCTCTAGTGGTACATCAAAATCATGTTTATGTCAAAGGCTACATTTCAGTCCTGAACTTAAAGACTGGAGTTTTGAAATATATTATAAAAATATATTTATGAGTTAAAATGAAAAAAAAATTGTAATCAGATTTTTTAAAAATATATACATTTGCATCAATTTAGGGAATTAAAGCAGTGCAATGGCAAAAGAAAAACAAGAAAAAAACCCATGAAGACATCTCTTTAAACTCCCCCCCCCCCCCCCCCCACATTTTTATGAATGAAGAGGTAAGCGGTTTCACCATTTTTATTTCAGTGTCGCTTGAATTTCCATGCTTTACTTTGCCTATTTAAAACCTCAACTCTTTTTTCCGTGTGTTTTATTTTACCACTGTTTAAAAACTTTTTTATGAGACTGTTCTGATCATGGAAAACTGCTCCTGTCTACCACATAGTGGGCAAAAAAGATATTGCTATTCTGGGCATATAGTGTGCAACGGGGGTTAAAGGTGACATGCTTTCATTTATTGTTCATCAATGTTTTATTACAACATGTATGCAACCCATGAGACCTTCTATAGAAGGTCATAGTTATATCACAAATATTTAATTTAAATATGATTATTTAAGTGGGATACATTATCACCCTGTTCTCACATTAACAACAAACCCACATGGAAAAATAACGCAAAAATATATATTAAAACCAATAATAGTTGTGAAATAATCTGAGAAAAGACGGGTGCAGAAAAAAACAAAAACAAAAAAGTGCTTTTATCAGAGAACACCACCCAAGTAAAAATTTGATGTAATTGAATTTTCCCTACTTTTTTGTTTCATGTCACTTAATAAGACGTATACTCTACTAACAGTAAATATTGTACTTTTCACTCCACTACAACAATTTAACAGCTTAAGGTTGACATGTTTTGCTTCCAATAAACATGATTTTAAAGCACAATGTCTCATATAAACAACTGCTCTACATAACAAGCCTATAAACAAGAACAGCTCTAAAGATGTTTATTTATTGATTGACAGAACATCAAATGGCAACTATTTTGATAATTGCCTTTTTTATTTGCCAACCGTGCATGGTTTCAGATTCACCAATGTGATAAATTGCTACTCTTTATTGTAACCATAATAACATGTTACATGTTTTAAGATATTAAAATAAGTTTGAGGCCAACATTTTTTGTTGTACGGCAGTTCTCAGTCTCACGACTGTTAGAACCAAACAATCAATCGATAATGGAGAAAACAAGCATTTTTCCTATACAAAATAGTTCCAACTCTCCAACTACAGCAGAATCCTGTTTATACGTTAATGCATGAGTAATTATAATCTAATTTCATACTCCAAAGTTTCCTTTGATGTCTTCATAATGAGCCTGGGTCTTCAAAGGGTCCCTGTGCTGTGGAGGACGTCCCTGCCTTGTTCCTAAAGGACTTAAATGTACATTTTCAATCGGAGCATAGACTTTGAGCATGCCCCTACTTCTCCCCAGTGCCAGAACACTTCTAACCTCTCTGCTCAGCCACATCTTCATAACTGCATGCCTTTAGATGCTGTTTGTGCATATTTGAGTGTATTATTGGATTAATTGTAAACCAATAGATAATTATCTTAATCTTATGTTTGTATAAATATGTATTCATTTTATTCTATAGTACAACGGCCACAAAACCCAATTTTCCTCTGGGATTAATTGAGTATTTTGTATATTTGATTTGATTATAAAAGGAATAACTGTCACAGGGGACTTTTACATGTAGTCGTTTGTATACATATTTGTGTATACAGTGCAGGACCTTCACTTGCTACAGAGTATTTTCAAAGTGTGATATTAGTAGCCTGCTCTGAGTTAATGCTCTGAACCCTTCCTCTTCCACTGCTCTCAACAGCTGATGGACAAGTCCTCCTGTTTGTTGCACATTACCCAGGAGAGGTCGAGGTGTCAGACAGAGACAAATGTGGTCCCGCCTGGTTTTGTATTCAGCAGCATGTGTTGTCGGTCCTTCAGAGGCTAATTAACATAACAGGATCCCCAGTGATCCCCCCAGTGATCCCACTCTGCTCTTCTGTCTATACACAGCTCCTGTTTCGCTTTACAGCCTGCACAGCGGGGCGCTTCCAACAAGATGCTGTTGTTTCACTCAACCCCAAAAGTAAACTGGACAGCGTGTGAGAAAGTGTCATTACGAGTGTGTGTCTTTCTCCAGGTCGAGCCCATTAAAAAGGTCAGTTAAAGTCTGTGTACTGAGCAATGTCCGGAAACCACACCCAAAATTAAAAAAAGAAAATCACTAGATGTTCTTGAAATGTTTTGATGTTTACACTTAACTTTTTCTGGAATGATTAAAATAGACAGATTTGAGAGTGTTACCAAAAATCCCCACTATAAGGTACCTTGAAATTCCTTCAATAAGGTCTGGAGGCCCTTGAAGGATCCCTGGAAAAATAACCCCGAATACTTGTATAAAAGACAAGAACCTGAAAGTTCTTTCGTAGAATCCTTAAAACGTATTCAAAGATTAATAAAACACTTCAACGATTCCCAACCCTATACTGGAAGTTTGCTTAAACTCTTTGGTTGAAACCTGGAAGCCCTTAAAGATTCCCTGACACTCTTCAAGGATCCCTTGAAAGCATCAAAGCCGCCTGGAACTCTTTAACATTTTCAATGGAACTTGAAGTCCCTCACAGACACCAGAAACCTCCTCAATGATCCTTAAAAAAAATCTTCAAGGACCCCTAAATATACAGGGGCTCAGGAGCTTCTTTAGAAGCAAAAGCACTCAATGCAGAAAAATGTCCTCCGTTACTGTTATACTATTAGAAATCACAAATCAATAGATTATTACTAATGCAATCATGTAAAAGTAAGATTTTTTATTAATTGTTTTGTACATCAATAAAAGTAATGACCCACTTTTCCTTTATGATGAATTTACTGATTTATTATTACTGCATAATTTAGCATATTTTCGCATTAATCGATTGATTTATTGCTCTGTAAAAAAATGTCCTGTAAAGAAATGTCCAGGCCACATGCAATCACCCCGTAAAAATAACTTAATATTGTCAGAATCCTTTCAAGGAGGTTCCTCATGGGTCCTGTCGGAGACTCCTGAAATACAGTATCCTCAATATTTCATGAACGTCCATAATGCCTAATCCATTCAAGGATCCATGGAAATCATTCAGGATTCTTAGACCCTATAAGACCCTTGACACAATAAGACCAGGAAAACCTTCAGAATTCCTCAGAAGAACCCTGCATTTCCTTCAAGGACCCTGGGAAATTCTAAAAGATCCAAAACCCCTGGTAGGAACAAAGCAATTATGATGTCTAGAACCCTTTCAAGGATATACCTTGAAGTTTCTCAAGGACTGACAGACCTTTTAGCAATAACACATAATGTTTGATTCCAATGTCCAAGGTTCCAGGCTATATTGCACAGTTTTCAGGCCTTTGCTGGGTATTGGTATCTCTCAGGAGTTTGCAGGCATCTTTGAATACATTCCAGGATGTTTTTGAAGGGGAGCTTCCTTGAAAGGATTCCAGGCAATAAAGAAAACATTTGAACCACCTTAAATATTCATAACCACCTTAACATCCACTTGGGCCTCCTCTAAAATTCCCCAATACCCTCTGACATGCCCCCCTGGGATTCCTTCAAGGGACCATGGAAGATCCAAAACGGTTCCTGGAAACCCATTCAAGGACCTCTGGCCCCACACGGCCTTAATGATCAAGCGGACACAGACAACACATTTCGGCTGGAGGTTCCTGGAGCTCCGTGCAGATCCTCCTGTCCCAGCGTCCAGCCGGCTCTCAGCATCAAAGCATTCCTGATGTGGAAGCTGCAGCCCGGGGTGGCCGCTCGTAACCTCCACAATAAATTAAGACGAAGTGGCAAATAAAGCTGCACCTGCAGGCCTGACGTCTTCACCCCCAACACATGGAGGAACCATCAAGAGGCACTGTCCTCATCTGGACCAAGATGTAATAAAAACTACGACAAAAGTAATATGTTTCTTAGTATAAAAGTACAAAAATACGTGTTTCCTAAGACTCTAACATTCTTATTTTATTTACCGTATAATTAATTAAATATTATGTAGGAAAATTTATTGTTTTATTTATCATTTACAACACATGCAAATGCAAGTCCTTGGGTAAATAAAACATAATAATCTTGGAATTATTCATAACGTCAATATAGAGATAGGCCATCACATAACGAAAAAGTACCTGCTCCATCATTTCTCTTTGTTTACTGGATTTATAACTTCATACTGTACATTTTTACATTTATGTTTAATTTAATATTTCATTCCTTGCACTTATTTTTGCTCTAATGCTGGTTTATTCTATTCTATTTTGAGATGTTTATATTTGTAGAATTGTTTGTTTCTATTTTAATTTCTAATTATGTGCAATACCTTGTTTTCTTTTATGCTGCTGCAACGCAAACATTTCCCAGTTTGGGATTAAAAAAGTACTTCTTATCTTATTTTATTTTAACACGAGATTAAAGTAAAATAAATAAATCACAATTGATCACATGGTTGATTAATATATAATAAGGTTCGAACGAATTTTGTTTTTTGCGATAAGAATATGTAGTCAACAAATTGAAGGACAGAAATTATTCATAACAAAGAAACTAACAATTATTATTATTATGATTGTTATTATTATTATTATTTTAAACTTAAATTTATTTTGAGCCAAGTACTATTCAAACAGAATCAAATGGAGAGCTACTCTACTTTTGTAAACTTATGATATTCTCCTTTTAAAGTTCGCTTTGTTCGATAGTTTCACAAGTAGCCAAGCAAAAGGTCAACATTATGTTCCACGCTACAGTAGGTGGATGTCTGTATTGTTCTGTTGTCAGTTCCCATGAAAGTCAGTTGGCACTGAGTAAATGCTGCGATGTCTCTTTTTCTTTCTGAGTCAGGCTTTCAGTCAGCAAACTGCAAACAAAAAGACAAACATAGAAAGTTGTTCACGATCCTTTTTCCGATTCAGGAGTCACACCCAGATACGTAAACAAGAGGCAAACTAAAATAACCGGAATACCACATATTCACAAAAAAAAAAAACAATTCTACCGTGTTCAATTTAATTTTAACCTTTGAAACAGAATTATAACGACAAAAAACACCGAATTCCGTTAAAAACTTTTAAATGTTGGCTCATTTTTTGTTCTTTTGTTATTTTAATGTCGTGATTTGAATTGGATTTATATGAAAATGTTGTGGATGCAGTGTGTTCTGCATTCAAGGACACGGTAAATGAAAGATCCGTTGAAGTTTGTCGCTGTGGGTGTATTTTAGGTTACGTTTTACTTCTTGTTGTGGGACTCCGCATGCTGACAAGGTGTTTGTCTCCTTCAGGTGGGATTGTTGTGAAAACATTGTAATCATCATCCTCAGTTAGGCTACTTCTTGCTTGAGGACAGACTGTAACAACCTGCAGCACACACTTATCAGCTTTCGATCTGCTCTGCTGCTTGATGTGTCAGTGATATTTACACAGATCATAGATCAGCAGGATACAATGTGCATTATCAGCTTAATATACAGAAGATATGTTCTGTGTGGCCCGCAGATAAGCTGTTATAACCATATGGTAAAAACTGTTTTGCAAAAAAGGCTACTTTAATAAGGATTTACTATTTTGTTGTATGTTCTATTTGTAGGCCTACTGGATCTAATGCTAATAATCAACCTTTTGCATTTTTGAGTTTTTTTCTAAATGAAGGGTGACTGAACATTAATAAATAAATATGTTGTATTGTGAAATACAGGAAGAACTGGAAATAAAGGTAGGCCTATGGCTTAATTGACCTATTTATAGGGTACATTAGCAAACAGTGAAGTTTTCTTGATCAATAATTTTAACATCATTGAACGCATTCTGATTTTTATGTTACATTTTTCTATCCATGCTGTTGATTCATAATTTTGACTATGTATGGTTACTTTATTTATCAAATCAGAATAAAGCTAGTAACCTATCCTTGATCAAAACACTAACAAATCAGTGTCCTTCCCGGCAGTAAACTGAAAAATTAAACTTCCATTGTGATCTTCTCATCTATAAAAGAAAAGACAAAGAAACTATTGAGCGCATGCACTGAATAACTGCTCGTAAACCTATTGGTGGGTTCGCGTTCGGAAGCAGCGAATCAGAAGCCAGAGAAGGCAGACTGAAGCGCTTCATAGGAGTGGCGCTGTGAGTGTGGTGCTTCAGAGGAAATGTGGATCTGTTCGGAGTACACACATACATCCACTCAATTAGCAGCTCATTACAAGCCTGTTGTGGAGTCGGTAGTGTGTGATTCATTACGTCGCTTGCTTAACGACGTCACGCACTGCGTTAAAGAAGAAAAACCCGGGACAAATTCGCTGAATCAACGTGTGCAGGTAAACTTGACTCTTTTCTTGTCTTTGTATGCACCATTACGGAATAACATAACTCTACGACATCTGACCAAGTCCATTGCAATTTGCAAACCAATTTAATGCCAACCACTTAGACCCATGCCTAGACTGCGTCTTTGGACACGGAGAGGAGCGATGACCGAAGTGCGCTTAGACTATTAATGGTCTGATAGGCCTACATTTTAATATTAACCCTAGTCTCTTGATGTGACTTGTTTTTGGCTAATAGTAGTCCAAATATGCTCACCGTTTTGTTAGATGTGCGAAGAAAATAATAAATCAACGTTTTGTTATGGGTTAATATCTGCTGTATAATCAAAGCCTAAATCGTATCAATTGGATTGTTATATGTCCTTGTCGACAAAGACGTTCATCAGTTTTATTACGAAACGTTTTAGTTTCCTTTTTCTATTTAAGCTACGTTTGTACAAATTTAGAAGTAAAAAAAACTGGGCTATTCTTTTTTTGTGTTATAGTTTTCTTTTGGGATAATGCCTTTTGTTTTAAGACATTTAGCTCAGGTAAAATAACACTAAAACGGATAATACAATTACAATCTATGATACTGCTCATGCTTTAAAAGTAAGTTTAAACTATAATTAAAACAATGCACGTTTGAGATGAATGCATAGGCCTAATGATTTCGGATGTTATGGGAGTTTTCTCACATGATGATGTTGAGTGACCCTTTGATTCAAGTGCCATCTCAACGCCCGTAATGATATTAATAGTCTGACAATATTTCATATTTGTCTACAGACATAAACTGGGTGTACACACAGCCAGCGGAGGATTCGGGCAGTCATGTCAGACAGCCCCGGTTGCGAGTTTGAAATCGACGTAGAGAGCCTGGAGACAGAGAGTGACGACCCAGCGGACTCCTCCAGCCGCCCCGGCTCGGCGGCGCTCCGAGAGGACGAAGCAGACGGCGGGAAGGGCGACGACAAGCCGGGCCCTAGCGGCATGGGGGAACAGAGGAAGCTCAGCCGGACGCCGAAGTGCGCCCGCTGCCGCAACCACGGCGTGGTGTCCTGCCTGAAGGGACACAAGCGCTTCTGCCGCTGGAGGGACTGCCAGTGCGCAAACTGCCTGCTGGTTGTGGAGAGGCAGCGGGTGATGGCGGCGCAGGTGGCCCTGAGAAGGCAGCAAGCCACCGAGGTAGGCCCGGAGAGTGTGAGTGTGTATGGAGTGTGGAGCGTGGAGGAGTGTTGTGTTTTTAAATGCTGCTCACAAACCTTAAACTCTGTAACCTATACCGTTAACGTGTTGCTGCACTCAAGCGCAGCAAAAGTGAAGGATCAAATTAGAACCACATTAAACGTAATTTCAGTTTATTACACCTCCGTCAATACTGCTTTCCTGAGAGGACATACATGTAATTATGCTAAAAACACATACGATTAATAATAAAACAAAACACCGAAATAAGTCAACTCATAAGAAGCCCTCAAGTGTATTAACAAAGATTTCTCTGTCCCTTTTTAGAATCAGCAACAATTTAAGTCATGATCTTACAAGTCAGGGTCATTTTGCTCCCCTTTATTATTGTTATTTATCCACAAGTTATTTATGTGTTTATGTAATGACAGTTTGGTTGTCCCTCTGATTAATTTGCCTACTCTTATGCCTTACATGTGACTTAATTTAAACGTGAATACGAATTTGGTAATTCGCTTAAAGTTATCTTCTGACTGACTATTTTACTTTATTATTAGTCTTCCAATCAAACGTATGTTGATTTATTTATAGGAGTTGCAGTGCCACCATTAATAATCATAACAGGGTTGCAAAAACAAGCTTTTCTGGTTTTTCAACACAAACCTTATTGTTCAGTGTTAAATAACTTTATTTTATTTTTAAATGTACAGTAATACAACACCAAAGTCACTACCAGCCACTTAAAAATATACAGTTTTGTTTTTCCACCCAAAATTTAACTTTCGATATTGGAAGAAACTTTAGTTTAGTTTCATATTTAACTTTGGGAGTGTAGTGCAACAGATGTGTGGTTATGATGAATGAAGTTCTTTAATGTGTTATACCATTCTATTTGTTTCCCTGAATAAACATGAATCTTAATCAGTGGTTCTCAAAATGGCTTCTCATGATCCATGAAGGTTTTACTGAGACAACTGTTATTTTGACCCAGCAAATTATATGGCTACATTTCTAACTGTCCCGCTATTTATTATGTATTTCTGTTTTTAATTGTAAACAAACACAAATCTACCTAAAGCATCTGCTATAGCTGCCAGTTAAATTTAGTTATTTGAGACTGTCTGCAGTGAAGTTATGAACCATATAAGCTGCATGATTTAAAAAATGATGCAATCATGTTAGGTAAAACAACTGTTCAACCTGGCTGTAATTTCTCTTATGTATTTAACCTTTTAATAATATTAATATTACGATTTTGTGTTTGTTTACAATTTGTTGGTTGGCTTATTACTCATGTTCAATTGTTAAACACAGGGATCCAGCTTTAACATATTTAAACAAAGAAGAAAGTCACTAAGAAATACAAGAAAAACAGTAACATGACCCATATTTGGAATTGGATTAGCTGTGACAAATCAGGCATTTTTAACAGGATCAAGAAAAACATCCTGACAGCAGGTCTTCAATGTTTTGTTTTCTCTATTTATCAGGATAAGAAAGGAATATCTGGGAAACAAATTCCAGCAGAGAGGAGGACGATATATCAGCGACATATTCGACCGTCCACCATGCTTGCCAAAAGCATCCTCGAAGGTAAACAGCCAACAAATCCGACAAATAGAATCATGTTTTAGATCTTTCTGATCCTTTTTTTTTTGTTTCTCTTGGCTCATCCTCTGTCCCTGTTTAACCCTGATAAAACCTCAATTTCTCCTGGAGCTTGTCTTGGATTTCTTTCACTAACAACTCCAAAAGAGTGCTTACTACTAGTTAACATGCAACCAGTGACTTCAAAAAGCTATTCTGCTTGCTATGAGTTCACTCAATATCATCTCCAGCACTGCTAAAACATGCAAATATGATTTAATTATTGAATGTGATTTATATTTTCTTGCAACCGGAGGGAAAATTATTTTTGCAGTTTTGCATTTTTGTCAGTGTGAAAATTCCTGCATGCATTCGCTTTAATCCAACACACATGTGACTATCACATGCTTGAATTAAATGGTGCTTCTTTTCATGGCAGGATACCGTCCGGTGCAGTCTGACCCATACATGCCAGCCAGCCCGTCTCTCCCCCCGCCACTGAGCGATCGCATGAGGAAGAGAAGGGCCTTCGCCGACAAGGAGCTGGAAACCATCATGCTGGAGCGGGAGTACAAAGAGCGAGAGCTGCTGGAAAACAGCCAAGCGGCCTCTCTCCTCTTCCCTAACAGCATGGCCCACCATGCCGCAGAGTACAACTACAAGACGGCTTACTCGCCGGCAGCTCAGGTTGAACCCCAGCCCAAAGAGCTGTGCAACTTCCTGGGCCCTAACTGCCTGGATCTGTCCATGCAGTACCCCGCTGGCTCCGCCAACGTTGAGCTCATCGCTTCTAACGTCAGCGTGGCCACCACCTATCGCCACTACCCGCTGCAGCCATCGCGAGGGGGCTTCATGATGTGGCCCCGTGGTGCAGCCAACCTGGGCGACGCCCTGCTCTACCAGCAGTGCCTCTTTAATGCCACGGCGGTGCAGAACATGAAGCCAGGTGCAATGTGGGAGCCCAAGGTGATGCCTGACGAGAGCCATCTGCCAGAGCAGGAGGCTGCTAAAGTGGAAGGATCCCGAGCAGCTGCGGCGCAGGACTCAGCAGGCCCTCAGCGGGCTGATCCCAAAGCCCACGGTGTCACCCAGAGGGAGTCCTCAGCCTTCTCTCCACCCAATAGAAGCTTTGTACAGTCCTTCCCCAACAACTCTCATTCCCAAAACTCCAGCCAAGTCCTGAACAAGCTGAGCAAGGACAGCACTAAGCTTTCCGTGAAACTCAACTCCTTTCACTCCCTCATCCAGCACTCGCTGAATGAGAAAACCGGTGGCGGTGCCGGGCTGGAGCTCAGGGCTCCATACTCCAAAGAGCTCTTAGAGGAGGCCGCCCGAAAGTTCAGGGAGGGCTCCGCCAAAGACATTCAGGCTCTGAAAATCAGCAACAGGTACGCTAAAGACTTTCTGTCCAAGCCTGTGGGGACCAAGATGGCTTCTGGTGAGTCTTTGTCCTTCTCTGTGGAGGCCATACTGAAGAGACCCGCACCTGCCATGAGTCGAGCATTCCATTAATTTCTACTTTTCTTGCACTATAATCGTCAGGTTTGTCTCAGCTAGAGGATCAAACTAAATCCTGATCCCTGGCACTGCATCGGAAACTACACCAGTTAGAACATTTTTTTCCCCCTAATGTAATATTTATGTACAGTGTATTATATTTTACAAGTGCATGTTTTAATAACTTTATTATGTAGAGTATTTAAACATTATCCCAACGTTTTCCCCATGTCAATAAACTTTGAAAGACTGAACTCTTTCCATTAAAAGTCTTGTATTTCATTCTATGCTATGGGTTATGACATGTGTAGCTTGGAATATGCTTTTGTTTCGGTCAGAAGTTACTCTACACCCAATATTAAATCACTCCAGTTTTTACATTCATACTGAGAAAAACATACCAAACAGCAGGTATGGCATTAATAAAATCAGGCAATTGCTCAAACTTAATGTTTTACAATTTATCCATTAAAAAAAAATAATGTTTTCATTTTCACAATATAGAGTTACTCTTGCAGGATATAGAGCAAAAAGGCAGCAAAACATTTTATTTTGAAATAATAAATGTTTTAAGATTTACAAAATAAGTAAAGATATTCGGTTTAAATGTGTGTTGTTGGAAAAACAAATGTCCGACTGTTAATCATTAAAAAAAAATCCCCAAAAATGTAAAACATGACTAACTATATTGACAAAAATGTAATTGACATTACACATCTCATCATATTTGCTTTTGAAAGTTCTCCAGAAATGAGTGACTCCGTTATAATTTCGGGCCTTAAACCTGACATATTTTATATGAAATAATAGAGGATTTATTTTATAAACATCAACAAAAAGAGTTATTTAAAAAAAAAAAATGGACCTGGATTTAATTTCAGGATCCTTCACTAATCCTTGGTTCTCTGAATTAAGTCACTCTATCCTGCAAGCAAATATTTTTAAAGAACATTTTTTTTTCTTACTTTCCCTGAAGCTGTAAACTCAATCTAACAGAGCCATTAAAGGATATCAAAACACTGAAGCCTCGATGTGGACTACTATCATATCAGCCCATACATCTGTTCAAGATGCATCTCTCCACTCATTCCTTTCCACTTACGACTGTGTGTGTGTGTGTGTGTGTGTGTGTGTGTGTGTGTGTGTGTGTGTGTGTGTGTGTGTGTGTGTGTTTGCCGAAAGATATCTCAAACATGGGTTTCACATGAGCTGCAGAACACTGATGCGTAAGATAATGAACAAGACGAAAGAGTTTTCTGTTTTTTTAAACTAATTTGTCTTTTCTTTCTGTCAACAACGTTCACATTTCATCAGGCTGAACCTAACCCGAACCACTTTCACTTTATTTTTTACTTCTTCTATTTTTAAGCCCACTGAGACATCTAATTTCATGATGAGATTGTGGATGTGCGATCGTTTCAAAGAGTCCTGTTGCTGCTGTAATTTTATTTGGGCTGATGATGACATTTTGTGTCACCTGAGAAAGATCACATCATTTTAAGTAGCCTGTGGAGTCACTTTTTTTGTTCAGTGTGAAAGAGGAGCGGTGGAAATGCTCATATCTATTAGCTAAGTAAAAGTAGTAAAACCACAGTGCATAAATACTTTTGCTTCAATCATTCAAATTCAAGGTGAAGTACAAAAGTATTAACATTAACGTACCAAAGAACCAAAAGTAAATTTACTGGGGGTCAGTCCTTCTGCACTTTCACTTCTATCTTTCTAATAAAGGCCAAAAAAGAAAAAAAAAATTCCTCATTTCGCTGAGTGACACATTTCAGAATAATGTATATTACTATTTCCTTTTTGGATTATAATTATTGATGCAATAATTTGTTCATCACTTTAACGTGAAAGCTGTTAAAAGTGAAGTTTTACCTTGCCCTATGATTTTGTATCACAATTGATAAAAAAAAAAAAAAAAAAAAAAAAAAAGATTCAACTTTATTGTCATTAGTACAAGTACTAGGACAACGAAATGCGGTCTCTGCATTTGACCCATCCTAGTGTTAGGAGCAGTGGGCTGCCATTATGTACGGCGCCCGGGGAGCAGTGTAGGTAACCAGTGTCTTGCTCAGGGACACCACGGTGGCACTTGGTCTTTCGGGGACTTGAACTGGTGACCTTCCAGTTCCCAGGCCAAGCCCCTATGTACTTTGCCACCACCGCCCTTGGTTCATAAGTTCATAGGCTAGTTAAATTGTTTTATTAACATGAACATGCAAAGTAACACGTTTTTAATTTTATTGTAAAATGTATTACTTTTTATATTATAAGTACAGCACTTGACTCAGGCTGGGAATCTTTCATTATAATTTTTGAAGTTTTGACTGTTTCTTCCCCATCTGTGCTTCCTTTTTTCCACTGGTTTATGTATAACTATATTTATGTATTTACATAGCTTGTGTTTTTGCTTTTTAAAAGATCATTTAAAACTTTGTGAAATATGCTTATTTGTTTAAATATATGAGAATATTCATATTGTATGCTTTTTATGTGATAGTGATAGAAAGTAAAAAAAGGGTTTCTAACAAAATGTAACTATTCCTATAAAAACGCATATTTTCTGACCCTTTTCTTTCATAAGACATAAAACGTTTGCGCTTTAATAATTCTTGTAAGTCGAAATAACTCTAATAAAGGAGTTCATACCAGCAACATAACTGAAAACACCTGCAACGCTTTTAATATATAAATGCAGCACATTTAATAGTCCTTGCATGTTTTCTATTTCCAGTAAAATGAACATAATTCGTTCAGAAATATTTTGAGTAGGCTAGAGGTAACATTTCACATTAAGATGAAAGAACTTCAAAGTTGTATTGGGAGTAAAACAAGCATTTGATGTACTTTCCACACCTTATCATTAGCAATATGGAAACTGTGTGTGTGTGTGTGTGTGTGTGTGTGTGTGTGTGTGTGTGTGTGTGTGTGTGTGTGTGTGTGTGTCAGAAAGCAGTTGGCTGCTGAGCAGAAGGTGACAGTGTTTGCCTGCACTAACTGCCGCTGATAAGTATCTGCTGAAGTCCCTACTGAGGTCTCATTCCCAAAGTGTGAGATTTAGCATGTCAGCAGAGTGAAATGGATTGTTGACTCCCGACCTGCTCCCCCCTCCTCCCGCCTCCTCCACCATCCTCTTATCAACAATTGTAGTTCATACAGTAGCATTTTTCTTTGGGGTACGCATGTGCCATTTGCCTTTAAGAGACTTAAATTACTTTCTTTCATGCTGTGAGGTAGGGAAAAATAAAAACACACACACACACACACACACACACACACACACACACACACACACACACACACACACACACACACACTAGAGTATATTTACATCATATATATATATATACTATATTATAAAGGCAAACAAAAACACAGCATCAATTATGAATACATTTACGTCATATCACTGATTATTCTGAATATTATTGAATTTCATCTTGTTTGCAGTTGTGTAAAAGTGTGTGTGATGATTGAAGAGGATTTCATTTGGATTCTCCATTTCCAAATACATATAATTACATTTCAGCATCTCAAGTTGGACATCTTGTCAACTCATACTTTTGGTCTAGGCCTGTTTCTTGTATTTATACAGCAAATGTCATGCTAACACACTAAACTAAAATGGCCAGTGTGGTAAACAATACATCTCAGCATGTAGCATGCAGACATTAGCATTTAGCTCAAAGTAAAGCTGTGACTAAGACTAACATGTTAAACTAAGATGGCCAGTGTGGTAAACAATAAACATCAGCATGTTAGTATGCAGATATTAGCATATAGCTTAAGGCAAAACGATGACTAGTATATGCTTACGGAGCTGCTAGTGAACGCAGGGTTCGCAAATTGCTCGACAGTCAATTGAATGTATTGAGTTTTTGGTAACGAAAGAACAAAATAAAAAGAAAATGATTGTTAAGCCACTACGGACTTCCCCTGTTACAAAACAACAGCTCCATTATTCCCATGCCCATATAGCATTTGGCTGCCCTGCCAGTGACTGTGTAGTTGGTTTATTACTTTATCAAGGCCTGAGTCATCACAACATGTATCACACACACACACACACACACACACACACACACACACACACACACACACACACACACACACACACACACACACACACACACACACACACACACACACACACACACACACACACCCTTCTCCAGGTGTTGAAGCAAGCCATCCGTTCCACTGTTGCCATTGTCACGCCAGTAACTCCCAGCCCCTCTGATACGCTACAATCCTTTGCACATTAAGAATCTATTAAGCACCACAAACTCAAACACACACACGGTCAGAGAAAATCCCACGGTGGGTTATTTTGACTCTAGAAATAAATGGCACATGCTGTATTTTGCATTGGCTATCAGCGGGCGTGAAGGAAAGGGTATAGGATCTCTCTTCATTTGTCTCTACCAGCAGCAGCATGGAGAGGAACACCGGCCGCTTCCTGCATCCCCCCCAGCACCTTGTAATCTAATAAGAAATGTGTAGCACTGCAGCTTTCTGACAAGTAGCTCCCACTTAATTACCATGTTGTCAGGGCTGACAGGCCAGGGGCCGATAGGGGCGAAAAGGCTGGTGGTTCATGGCTGAAAGAGGGTCTGGGAATATGCCGGAAACATTCAAACACACACAATTAAAATGCATGGACTGGTATGATTTAGCACACTGGAGTATACTCGTTTGATAATTTTTGGGTATTTTTTTGAGTTGTTGTGAACCTAATAAACAATACTCTTTGTAACACAATTTCGTTGAAAGCAGACTCGGAAGATAACAGCATAGGAGAGATTGGTTGTTCAGACATGTGGAAAATGATTGTGTTTAATTTGTTTCCATACACTTGGGGTGAAGTCTGGCAGGGTTGACACCCCCACATGCCCTAATGTTCTAAATACACAGCAACAGTCTTACATGCCCCTATGATAGATAAAACACGATCAAGTTCCCTTTAATGTGGATTACAATAGAGAAAAGAATATGCAGTGCCCTCTGAAGTGCCTATATTTTGGAAAAAGAACATGATGCAGTGTCTTTTGAGGTGCACTTAAATTAAAGAAAATGCTATGCACTCCACTAGTTGGTGGAAAAATAATCTTTTATCTGGTCTTCTTTTCCAGCACAAATGTGACCATTTGCTATAGGTGGCGGCACTACAGCTAATCACCCTAACCCTAACCCCAACCCTAGTCGTAATCAAGCATTTCAACGAAAATGTCTCTACAGCCTCTACTGTATTGTGTATCAACCAGACAGTATTTCAGCAAATGCTTCTTTAGAAAAACCCTGTTATTCATTCATCAAGCTTATTTTTTATAGTCACTCGTAGCCCGACTGAAAGCAGCCAAATTAAATGATGTAATGTTCTGTCTGTCGTTTCCTGTCTTTTGCTGGTCTGTTTTTAATTTCTTCATTTATTAGCATTTCAGATTTTTTTTGAATATGCTAAGAGTTGCTAACCCTCTTCAGCCTGGTCGTTTTTTGTCTCACAAACACTCCGAAGCGACCTTAGCCATTTGGTACACACTTCAGTACTGTGGTTCTACTTTTCACTACATTGCTGAGGAAAATAGTAGGATAATAGGATTTTATTTGAAAACTTTAGTTATTATTTAGGTAGTTTGCAGATCAAAGATATAAACACAATATAATAATCAACTAAAATATAATGACATGGCATTTGATGTTAAGCTAACCAGCAGCTTTTACTTGTAACAGAGTGTTACACTTTGCTATTGCTCATTTTTTACTAATTAAAACATGTGATTACTTCTTCCACCTCTTTTGATAAACAATCCTAGAGCAAACTGCTTTTGGCTCATTTGGTTTTGAATTGAGGGTTTATTATGAAATGGTTTTCACTGTAAAATTGAGATTTGCCCTGACATATTCATTGTCAATGAGCTTATCACTAGGCGTTATCAGAGTTGCGCTGTAGCCCCCACAAAACCACTGTTGAGATGGTAGGCAGGTTGACAATATTGACAATACTTCTTTCAATGTGATTGATACAGTTTTGTGTTTTTATGCACTCTAGTTGCCTACTCCAGACACCACAGACATACCAAAATTACACAGTATCACCAAAACACAGACAATAACATTTACCACCAGCAGGAGTGAACATTGTAGGGAGCCCAAACCGTCATAGATAGTAAAGGTTTACCATTTTGTTCAATATGAACATCTTGTCCTTACAATACATATAAAAAAGATTCACTCTGGCTCTAACTTACTGGCTAATGCTAACTAATTTTGGGAGAATTTGGCTTGTATGAAACATTATTTGGTGTTTGCAACTTTTAGCCATGAAGGTTCCATGTTATTTTTAAGAGCATTAGGGCTGCTTTATGGATATTCTGCAATATATTGAACTGCCACACAGAAAAACATGTTTTCATATGGCCTTTTTGTGTCCAGTTTTCTGTTTCCAGAAGAACTTGCTATAGGTCAAAATTTGTAAAGCTTTCCGTTGTTTCCCGAGGGAATAATTATTTCTTTACTCTTGTTTGTGTAAGCCTCTAGCACCACCCCACACTTCAGCACACAGAAAATAAAGACACTTTTGAAAACACTCAAAAGTGAGTAGTGTGTGAGGGGCTAAACAGCAAACCTTCACCTCAGGTCCATAAAACAATTAGTGCCCTGAGGGAGAAGAAAGCACAAGATGTATCACCTCTGAGTTCTGTACTGTGCTTTGTTTCATTCAGTTAAGACTATTGTTACCATGGGAGTCCACTTTAATTTGCAATTTGAAGCTGCTTGAAGTTGTGTCTCGTCTTCTCGTCTGGAATCATTTTTGAAACATTCACGCAAGGATCAAGGAGAAAGGCAAATTCAGCCCCTTTAAATCCAGATGATAGTCACATTTGCAAGTTAATGCAAATAATTGTAAATCTTTGAGCAACCAGTGTTTTGGGAGGGTGAACCTTGAGAAAAGAAGAAGACGAAAACACTCAATTTGGCGTCTTTATGCACCAGCAGTTTGCAACATTTGACTTCCCGTGTTTCTCATTGCTGCTCCTTCCACGATATTCTTTTTGGTAAAGAAAAAATGTCTTTATATTGTGACTTACGCATGTCGGCATCTTCTCCACCTGCTGAGCTTATGCAGGGAATTTGCCAGTCTAAACACTCATGTAAATGCTATGGAAAAAGGCTTTGTGTTGCATTGTCACCCAAAGAAAACATCATGACCCTCTGCAGTGTACTGTCACACTCGGGCCGATCCCACTTAAATTACAAATGTTATTTCTGTCAGGCTTGTTTGCCTTGCTGCCTTCTGCAGTAAAGTCTCTGGGTTTATTCACAGCACCATGTAGCTACAGTATGAGTGGAAAAAGAGATTAGTTGCGGCTGTTGCAGCACTAACACACGTAGAGGTCGGGGCCGGTGGTGCAGCTGTAATTCTACAGTGATAAATGACTACTGCACCTGGCTTATGCTAACAAGAGTAAACACTACGATTGCTAAGGTTAACACTTAAAAGCTCTGATTTGCATAGGCCTATGAGAGTGTATTCAAATGTCCACTCCTTACAGTATATACAGCTTCCCCTCAGGCAAACACAACGTCTATGTTTAGAGTGAGGTTTCTAATTGTTGTGTTTTACGGCTGTTTCAAAAACAGACCCAAGGACTCCATTACTGATATTATTTTTGCTGCATTAATTGGATAAAAAGATAGGAGAACTTGGTTGAAAACATCTCCACAGGACGTTTTATGTAAAGTATTTTAATATTTTCCTCCACTGTTCATTTGTAAATGAATCAGACAAACCAATACACCGAGCAGATAGCCCAATGGAAGCTCCTTATTTCATTGTTTATTGTTTCATTCACTATTTCACTACCCTATTTTTGCTGTCATTAATATAGAATATGTGTATTTACAGTATTAAAGTAAAGTAACAGACTTTCATAGCAAATCGTTTTCGCATTTTCAAAGATTCTGGATTTTTAAATGTTGGTGAATTGGTAGATTTCCTGTCTTTTTAAAATTATTTTTTGTATACCTCCCGGCCTTATCTTATTATAAAGCAAGTGTAAGTGTTATATTAACACTGTAAAAGAATCACAGTGCTCAGAGAAATTTACATTTATTTATTGGCATGTATTTTATTATTTTTCCTTCACTTCAAAGTGAGTACTGTTCCTCCTATCCAAACTACTAAAACACTAAGCTACATGAGACGACTAGAGATGGTTAGTATCCACCTCTTTTATTTAGAAAAACCTTACAAAGACGGTTAAATGTTAATTGAGTAAACAAAATGTACACATGTATGTATTTTTGTTTACAGCTTTATTGGCTTCTGCAAAATTTGTTTCCACTGAAAGTAAAGTGAATGGTTTTACTGTGTAGCATAGCATATTAGGACAAGGCAATAATCTATGTCTTCATCATCACCAAGCTTTTATTATAGATTCCTCTTAGTTTATTTACATCATTCTTGGGTGTTGCAGATATCACCTAGTCTCAGCAGGACAGTATGTGTTTCAACAGTGAAAGATGGATTCAATAATCTGTCCTCTAGCCAACAGTTGAACTCCAGACTGGAACTTCCTGTGTCTGCATGGGCAGAGTGGGAAGCTTTTACTGCTCCATCTGGAGGTGCTCATGGTGCTTCACATGTGTGAAAGAAAGGACGACACCATTGCAAGATAAAGTCTACCATTAACACTGTCGTTACTTCTTCTTTAGTGAGTCGATGGGATCTGTGAACCTTCTGCAGAACATGATATCATCCAGTGGCGATGTTTAGAGTCAATGCAGGATTAAGTGTAATGTTGATGTTTTGTGGCACAAAATAAGGGTTTGGCTTTGACGCAAAAGATCAAGATCTCTGGAAAACAAGTCATATTACCTCTTTTTTAATTTTTTATTAACAACACAATATATGTGAAAGACAGCAACACAAACACAGGACCAAGTAAAAATATCACATTTTTATCATAGGCTTTAAAAAATATAGCTTCTGTTAGCTTGTTGTACCTTGTCCCAGCTTTTGCTCTCACACCATCATTTTTGGGCTGGAGCAGGGAACATTTCCTAGTAAATGCTATTAAGTCCACTATAAGCCGCCTGCTCAACATATCCTGTAACACATGGACAGTCAAAATTACCTGTTTGGCTGCTGCCTTCTGCATTGTACTTGCTCAACACAAAACGTTTATTTAAAAAGGTTATTAGTATAAGTCAGTCAGAAAACTTTAACATGGTAAAAGTGTGTAAGTATAATCAGGAAAAACTATAGTTTAAGTTTTAGTTCTTTGTAGTTTTTATATGCAAAGTGAAGTAAAAAGTGAAATAAAAAGACACAAGATTTACTTCTGAAAATGCAGTAGAGTGAAAGTGCAAACCAGCATGACAAAATAGGATTTAAGCTAGCTAGCAAGCTACATTATTGTTTTTATCACCAAATTATTACACTTATTATCCATATAAATAACTGTGGGTTCTTTTTTGACAACAGTACATCGGTTGAAATCAATAATATTAAGTTTAAATAACATATATTAGGTTCAACCTAATATTATTGCTTTTAACTAACTTGATACAGTTGTGTAACATTTGTTGATAATACATAATACATTTAATTTAAGTCATCGTTTCTGTTTTTTCAGTATCGTTGTCATTGTGAATGCCCTCAAAATACCATGTGTGAGTACAGAAGTTTGGAAATTGAGACAAACCCTTAAACTCCAGCATTTTGTAAAGGAACCACTCTCTTAAAGCCGGCTCACACAGGTGTTTTTGCTTATTTTGCTGTATTAGAATACGTATATACAATCTTTGCTCGACTTTCATGTCCTTGACCCCTCTGTGCATCTGTTTAAGCATGAAGACTAGCACTTTTTATTGCTTCTATTGTTGCGTTGAGTTTGGTGATCTGACTCTTCAGGTTCCAACACAGCTCGCCCCAATTCTAACCTGAGATATAGTTCTGCTCAGTCACAATAACTCAAAAAACCTGTGTGCAAGTCCTTCCTTCACTGTTGCCTGACGTTGCCAAACAAATGAAATAACATGTGGTATTTGTCACAAAGGTTTCCTAAAGTGATTCATCCCTCAATTGAACTACTTCTATACTTAATAACACTTGTTCACCTAGTTAACAGTTTCATCAGATTTTCCCATCACAATAGCATTTAACGTCAGTGAAAACCTGCTGACCCCTAAACGTTTTAAGGCGAGGCTTTAACCTTGGAGTTGGTCTGACAAAAGCTGTTGCCACTGTGACACTTTGGCCCTGTTTAGTCAACACAGCCTGTGCTATTCTTTCTGTTTTCACATCAACACATTTTGTCTGCTCTACAATACAGTGTGAAGAAACTGGTTTCCATTTCTTATCTCTCCCTGGTGGTTGAAGAGGCTGTTTACACTGTCGCCGAATGGATTATTATGTGGGAGTGAGACACAGGAAAGCCCATATCTGAAAAATCTATTAGTCATGTTGGTGATGTGGATCCGACACCTGAATAGCACATTATCTGCAGTTCTTGGACCTGTTAATGTGTTTTTGTACAACAATTAGCTAATAGAGACTCAATAGCATGGGTTTCTCTGTCTTTGATACAACCCTTTCACATATAGTCAGAATAATTGCACAAATAGAAAGGTGAGTGATAAGATGAACCCATGACTGTTAACTGGTCGAAGAAGTGAATTATTACATAGTTTACTTTAAGGAAATTGTTGTCAGCAATACCTGTCTGCAAGTTTGTCCCAGTAGGAGAAACTGAGCGAGTCGTACTCAGGCTCAGAAATGAAATCCAAAGCGGTGGATGAAAAATAACACCCCCCGTATATTTGACTCCACCTTTACATTTTTACAGGACTTTTCTTTTTAATGGTGCTACATGAAAGTGTTTTATGGAGAACCTGCGTGACACAAGGGGGATACCACCTCTGAAGTAATGTTGGGACACTTGACTCATCCAATACATCACCTGAAAGTCTATCTTTGGGAAAGACAGCCAACCTGCCTTTGATCAAGGCGAAGGCAGAGTCAGTGCCTTCAGTTTCAGGGGGATGGGGTTATTCCACACAGTACTGCACAATACAAATCATATGTGTCACATGTTAGCCAGAGAATGGCTTTAGTGTACACAAAGAAAACAGGTGGTTACAAATGTTCTTAAAAGGGGGTACACCTTTATAATCACATTTAAAGGGTGCTGAATCTTTATGGATGTCAACAATGTGGGAAATTCTCTTTAATGTTTGAATAAAAAACAAGACAATTGATAGACATCCAAGACAAAATCCTTGTGTGGTGTTTGGGTCTAATTGATCCGTTTAGAATTTTCACCGAAAAAAAAAAAGAAGCTCCTTCTTTCCCACCTATTTACCCTTTGTAGTGTGGGAATCTGAAAACATTGACACATGCTCACACTGCACTCCTCACACCTGAACATCAGGGGTCGGCCAACACAGAAGAATAGCTGCATGTTAAAGTGTGGCACTTCAACAACAATTCTCCACCAGCAATCTTAGCCAAAGTTTCTCTGTTCAGAAGAGCTAGGATCTAATATGGGAGAAGAGTAAGGGGATTGGATTAAAAGGGCAAAGAGCATCAAACTATGCATATTATTGGATTTGAGTCCGCTTCTTGATGACGCCCCCAGCCAGCCATAGGAAGAGCCCCACAGCACACATACATAGGTTGAATCGTCTTCATCCACAAAGAAGAGTGTTGTTGATTCATGACTCAGTTCAGGAAAGAATGCCCGATACTTCCAACCTTCAAGGTACAGTGTTTTGACGGTGGAAAAGGGATGAGCAATACTTGTTTACCTACTAAGGATCCTCAGGCTTGCTGGTGTCTATAGGTCCAGTTCAAATTTATTTTAATTTTTAAAGCCAGTGACTAAAATAAAATTGTTGTTAAAAATGTGACGCTATAAACAACTATAAAACAATATTTTAATTTGTCTTACACTGTGTACTACTAATGGTTGACATTAAGAGTTGAGTTTTGTCTGCTTTTGTGTTTAAGGCACAGGCTTTTTGTGGAAAAGACTCAAACACTTGATATGAAATAGAAAAGAAAAACTGTGTTTTATTTTTTTACTTAACCTCACTCACACACCACCTCACCACTGCATTAAACAGTCACCATAGTGCAGAATATTAACACTGAAACCGGAACTTCCATTTCCTGTCCAGCATGACGTTTACCAGGTGGTTTGATGTAGCCTCCAATAGGATTTACACTGCAGACCTCATTATTAAGAACCAATGAGGCCTAGAATATTCTCACCTGTTTGAAGAAACAGGTCCAGGTTCTTTCTGACAACTTTGACTCCTGTAAGAACGAATAGCGGGTGTTCAGAGATGAAAGAAACAAGCTTACAATACGATACGAGCAGAAGGCTGATTAAAAGTCAAGTGTATGTTGATTCTTTAAAATGCCATATAATGTTTGAGTGCAAGGTAAACTGCTCCACCTGTAGGAAATTTATCAAGAGGTTCTGTGGAGGACGGCAGGAGGTCTTCTAACATGTGTTACTCAGCTGCTCGCCTTATAGAGGAAAACCTGCACATGTTAATGGAAGGCAAGATTTACGTTGCAGCTCTGACAACAAAAAAAATGAAAACCCCTCCAAGCCACATTTCCTATGGGGTGATTATTGCGCTGATTCAAAGGATGATGTAACAGAATATATCTGTGATACTAATGACTCTTGTGGTTTGCATGTGGAACAACTTCCCAAAGTCCTAAACATCTCAGGTAGCACAAACCTGCCGCTGTGTGGAACATATCGTTGCTTTGCTTGTCCTCCATCATAAGTAATGTGTGTAAAGAAAAAAAACCTAAAAGGCAGGAAAAATATCCACTTCCTCTGGGCCTGAGAGGGAAGTGTCGACAGCTGAAGTCCTCATGTGAACGGGCCAAGCGGTTTCAGTGCTTTTCTTGTCGAGTAAAGGACGTAAAAAGCCCCCGGTAGGCCCCTTCAAGGTAAAATATGTGTGCTTAAAAAATACTATTAGGTGACTGTGTGTTGATAGGCTTAATAACTCATCGTCTTTTCGAGTGGTTTGGACAGGGTTGGAATAAAAATGAAGCCTCTGTGAAACAGCTAAAGTTAGAATGATTTACAAAACATCAGTAATCAATCTGTAATGATACAACCGTTGATAGTTTTCAATCAAATATTGCAATCTTTTTACGGATCATTTATCCAATTGTCAGATAACTGTTTCTTCAAAAGTTCAAATGTAATCACGTAGTCAGAAAATGGTAAATGAATATGCTAATTCGGGAAGTGAATATTAACAAGGACATATTATGCTAATTTTTCAGGTTCATATTTGTATTTTATGTCTACTCTACAAAAAGCTCTTTATTTTTCTCATACTGCCTGTGCTGCAGCACCTCTTTTGACCCTCTGTCTGAAACCAGAGCCCACCCCTTAGTTTATCACGTACAATGTGTTGGAGTGCTGGCCAATAGAAGCGAGAGTGTTACATAGCGATGTCACTTTGTCGCAAAAGTAAACAAAGGAATCCAATGGAGGTGTTTCAGGGAGTGTGTGGGAAAGAAACTCCCTCTGGAGGGAATTTAAAAACCTATATATCGATGACAGAAAAGGGAAAACCCCAAAAGCATTATTGCGCCTCTTTAATGCATCCATGACAGGGTCAACTGCAGCAGCGATTGTTGTGTGTTGCACGAATAATGAAGAGAATCAAAAACATTTTTTACGGCTACAATTACTCGAGTGATACTCTGGATAGATTTCTTATCTTTGTCCACGTGCACCTGTTACATTTATTAAAAGCTTTCCATGTGTCCATGCTACATGACACTGGAAATGTTTAATATAATTAAGTAACATGGCTCCATTAAATCAGATTGAGAAGCTGAGGAGCTCTGATTTCCACTCCACTTTAACCATGTTCTTATTCCCTACTTTCCGCTGCTCTACCACAGGTGAGCTGAGCTCAGCTCTACAGCCATGACCTGCTTCTACTGCACACCCACAACAGCTGCAGGTTTCATATACGAACACTTGATATGAAAAAGGGAAAAATCTGGTCTTGAAGGGCATCCGCAATATTCCTATCAGTGCACCAAAGACTTACAATATGGAACCACAAAGATTAGAAATGAGCTGTAATTGTAATAATAACGGTCTACAGTAGCACATGCTGTGTCCTGTCAGCCATGTGTTTTCAGATGTTAGCTCCCTCAGCTGTAACATTAAGGTGATGTCCACATTACTACAAGAATAATTATATTACTATTTTATAATAAATGTTACTCTGAAATGGGGCACTCAATCAAGATTACTTTTTGGTACTTTACTTACATGTCAGTGACATGTTGGATTTTTGGTGTTTCTACACTCTGGCATTGCTACATTTACTTCCTGCACGATAGTGATGCAGTGTTGAGCCACCTGAGCGGTGCGTCTGATCTGTCCTCAAGGATTGATGGGAAAGCCAGATAGCATGTGCAATGTTTTATTGTGAGCTGCTCTTCTGTTTTCTCACTGGAAAAAAACCCTCACATCCATGAAACACACGTTTTTTAACGTCCCGGCTGAACAGGAAAGGGGGCTATATAGGCTATAGCATGACATGTGTAAGCAGATCTAGCTGCATTTGAAGTTTTAAAAGCTTCTGCCTGAAAGATTTAGTATTTAGAGGAGGGAACTGTATATGACACCCTTGCAGGACCCCTTATAAATTGGAATCAATTTTTCAAAGGAAATCATAAAAGCCCTTATTCCTTTTCCTCTCTTGCCGTGCCATGCTGATGGCTCCATTTAAAGTAGGCCTATCCACATTTTTTCACCATTACTGCTAAGTATCCGCCTCAAGCTTTACCTTCACTGACAGAGCTGAGGTTAGAGTCAGAGTTTAATAGCCCAATTTGAGCCATTTTTTAACATTACATCAGGATATGTTGTGGTATTGTTTGAGGAAAAAAAGAATAATACTGGGCTGTGGGGAATGACAAAGCCAGTCACTTCCTACAAATTGACTGATGATGAGAAAAGCAAAGTTGCGGCTCTTAAAAGCTCCCATATGTTTAAAGAGGATGGTTTCTAGTCCCGTCACGCTTCAGTTGGAGAGCTTGTAACAAAAAAACAGGGGGGGGGGGGGGGCTGCTCCCGTTGGCGCTTCATCCCCGGTCATCACTGCTTTCATCAAGATCCATAAAGTTCGTCCAATAACGGCCTAATAAGGTTTATCGCTTCGGCGTTTCCCTGTTAAGAAAATGTCACAGGCTGTGTAAAACTCTCACATGAAAGGGAGGTTTTGGAGCACAGACAACCCCTTTAGTGTGATTCAGTTTCAGTGGACTCACTCCTTTCCCTTCCTCACCGTGTAAAACAATCACCCATGTACTGCACGCTCTGGTTTTGACGTCCCAAAAGTCACAGGCGTCATCGCTTCCAGTGTTATAAAATCATAGAAAATGATTGTATCCTGTTTTTACCACTTATAAATACATGAAAGAGCATTTAGATGCTAAAGTCGGACAAGGTAGACCCAATTTTAGATACTTTGTATATTACCAGGTCATGGAGTAATATCATTTTGACCAAGCCCCCAGGTAGTGCACTGGACATTCAAACGACATTACAAATCGTCGTCATAAAGCCCAAAAATATTTTTCCCATTGACTTACATTGGGAAAGAGACATCTATAAATCAGCGGATCATTTTTACTATAGTGTGACCACCGATGCTTATTTAAATTGTTGTACATCCATGATTTGGACCAGGCCTGATCAGCTTTTATCGGTGACTCCTCAGACATGTTGGCATGTTGAGTCTGGTCAGTAGCTAAATTGTCCGATTGGATTTTCAGCCTGCTAAATCAGTGATTTTACGTATTGCCCAAACTGTTTTTCAGAGCAGATGACAGTTTTACAGTGGCTCGAAAATGGAAGGCTAGTTTTCTTTATTGGGTTACAGAAAGAGCTGGATGTCATCTCAGCTGTATTTGTTGTTTGTGTTATCTTGACGCCTGATTAGGCTGCACAGTGGTTATGATTAATTCCTTGTAGTGCCACTGTACAAAAGCCTTATTGCAGGGTGCATCTTCTGTTGTCCTTAGTGAAGTAAGTCTTCACCTTTCAGCTCCCCGTTTCCCTCTTTTGCTCGTTCCCACAGTTAAACGATGTAATAGTTAAATGAGGCAGACGATGAGCTTCACCTCCCTGTAAAGTGTGTTAGTGAGATGACTCAAGGGTGGTCTCTGGAGGACCCGGGCCCTTGTAAAGACGAGGACCTCCCCATCTTTACGCCACCTTCTTCTAGATCTGATGGGGCCCAGCTCTTTCTCAGCTTGATGATCCATCCAGCTGGAGCTCCCTAACATTGTGTTACCATTGACCTCCATGGAAAGTCTAGAGAAGGGATGTATTCTCATTTAAAGTGTTGTCTTGTCCCAGTATCACTCGCATGTGATTGGTGGATTTGGGAATTTCTGTGATAGAGATATTGCAAAAACCGAATGAGCCAATTCAGATTTACACCAGTTTCTTGTGATCTTTTTTCAGTTTAGTTCCCTCTGTATAGTGTCATACCTTGCAAATATCCAAGACAAAAAACGTAAAGAAAGCTGTTGTATATTAAAAATCATGATTTTTTAATACTACTTCATCTACCTGATAAATATAGATCAAATAGTCACTCATTTAAGGTCCCAGTTTTTTGTTAAAAATAGGTCAACTCAACAAAACTACGTGGTTCTAATACATATATGCAGATAACCACTGATTAGGGCCATTTAATGACTTTATATCATTCAGAGGAGGTTTAAATATCTTGCTGTTCTGCTTAATACACATACTTCATATTCCTGTTCAACAGCTAGTTGAACAGGTACTGTAAAGACTGGTTTCTTAGCTTCCTAAGCTTTTTTGAAGTTTTGAACAATGAGCAATTAATAATATATTAGTAATGTCCCATTCAACAGCAGAACTCCGTTTTGAGATTTATACAGATTAGTAATACTTGTTCCAAAGCAGCTTTAGCTTTGAAAGGGTATTTTTAAAGCATTGGTAAAACCTCTCGAGAAACCTCTGCCTTTTAAAAGATACCTGTTCTTCCGGGACATCTACACCATACAACTGATTTAGGATTTCCCTATGTGTGTACATTATAAAAACTCACAATGTGAACAATTGGATATATTAAAGTGAGTCAGACATGACACAATATTACATTTTAAGTGTTTTCCTGTGACATGAAAACCGCAACCCTCAGACATTCACTCTTGCCCTCTCCTCTCCTTTCTCTCAGACTCACATACTTTCCAGTGTGACTCCCTGAGGTGCCCAGCATGGTTCCACAGATTTGACCATCATAGACTAATAGTAACCAGACCTCAGTCTCTCTCCTCCTCACCCTTTTTTCTCGCTCTCTGTATCATGTGTCAGTTATACTCATCCTTCAGTTTTTTTTCGTCGCAATTCAACCATCCATCTGCATCATATTTTTTTTGCCATTCTTAAAAGAGGTAACCTTCTTCCTCTTCTGTTTCTTTGATGCTCAGTCTCATCAATATGCTTTTTCTGTAGCTGAGACTTCATTCAACTTAAACAATGTTCTTTTGGACTTTCAGTGAATTTTTTATCTGGACTGAAAAATAAAAGGCCCAAAACAGGTTAATCCGGATACATTAAGGGGCTTAATGCCGACAGTTTTGATTGGTAAAAATTGAATATTCTTCCAAAGGATTCTTTTTTTTCATTATTTCAGTTAATTGACAGTTAATTCTACTGTTTAAAAATTAGATAATTTTCATGCAAAGACTTGTTGTAGGCTTTCCATTATGAGCATCGATGGAGTATTTCTATTTTCCACATAAAGAGGACAAATTATGCTAAATTTCAAGTTTCCTTTTGTTCCTCTACTGTGACATGTTTCCATGCTTTAATGTTCAAAAAGGCATTTATTTTTCACATACTGCCTGTGTTGCATCAACTCTTTTCACCCTCTGTCTGAAACCAGAGCCCGGTCTGTGATTACGTACAATATGTTGGATTGCTAGCAAATAGAAGGGTGAGTTTTACATAGTTATGTCACTATGTTATGGAAATTAATTAATCAAGGAGTCCAATGGAGATGTTGCAGGCGTAACACAGGACTACAGGAAAGGGAAAACTCCAAAAAGCACAAAGTGTGAAAATACCATATTATAAGTAAAAGATTAAACATTTCCATATTAATATGTCGAAGCACATCTCAACATATGCTATTTTTAAAAATTTGATTAATTGTTATCAATGGTGCCGATCGTCTAATAATTGAAAAGCAGGCCACAATATTGCCCTATTGTTGTGAGATAATTGAGTGAACACCACTCCACTTACACTTAGTTTCACAATTAAAACGTAGATCATTCTGACCAGTCAATTACATTTTTACCTCTGGGATTAAATGATTCTCTGCTGGGGTCCCTGAACAGACCGATGCCCATGCTGCAGTTCCCTCTCAAGTTTTAGGGACCTGCAGAGACGATTGTCCCACGGGATATAGTTCCACAATTGAAACATGAGTTTTCCGCTGACGACCTCAAACCTCCTCAAACATTGTGCTTTAAGTCAGCATGGGCCAGTAATCCCCCAGGAGACGACATGAGAGAAAGTATATGAAATGGAGAGGACTCCCAAAATCTCATCGGCAGACGCCAGCACGAACATACACACTTTCACAAGCAAAACGCAACATACATTACTCTCAAAACTTTTGGGAATATCAAACCTCTATGCCAATGTGTTACTCTATAGTGTGGTATCAAAGTATGCAGAGACCAGTGCTTGTAATGTGCAGTACGATGATCAAGGTGTGCAGTAATTACATTTTATTGAATTAGTATTTCTTTCAGGTACCCTTCTTGTAGCCCAGAGTCGATCCCAGAATGCAATGGACTGACAGCAGGAAAATCATCTTGGCCCATAGACTGAATATAAGAAGTGGAGGTGACTTTGAAGCCTTGTGTTTGTCATCGTTTTATCTGGAGTGAATGTTTATTTTGACAAACACAAGCAATGCGCATTCACAATTCAAATGGAATATTAAATAGGAGGCAAATTTGGTCCAGCAAAAAATATGCTTTAAACAAAATGTACTTATAACGTCCAATGATGTCACTCAAAATAATAATAATGCTGAGTCTTTTCGTTGCAGGGAGAGTGTACTTTCATCAGAACAATTGGCATCGGTTTTCAGGACAAAATGTTGACTGACAAATGGGTCTGTGACTACAGTTTTTTTGAGGGGAACTGTAAGATTGAAGTAACTCTGTCCCAGTGTAACCTTTTTAGCCTGGCAGTTTTCTTTAACTCACCATCCTCTTCTTCAGTGGTGTTGCGTATCGGTCACCATCTGAGCTTGTGTGTGTGTGTGTGTGTGTGTGTGTGTGTGTGTGTGTGTGTGTGTGTGTGTGTGTGTGTGTGTGTGTGTGTGTGTGTGTGTGTGTGTTTGTGTGTGTGTGTGTGTGTGTGTGTGTGTGTGTGTGTGTGTGTGTTTGTGTGTGTGTGTGTGTGTGTGTGTGTGTGTGTGTGTGTGTGTGTGTGTGTGTCTCTGTGTGTTGCTTCAGCCAGAGACCCTCCTGCTGATCTGTTACACACCTTAAGCTGCGTCCACCAGCTGCTGTGTAAACACGGCTCACCAGACATATGCAGTCAGTGAATCACTCCCAGTTCTGTAGCTCCAGCTTGGAAACTGACCACATAATTACTGCAGAATACTAAGGAATACATAACCAAAAATGTATGATATAAAGAAAATATATTGTCAAACATAAAAGTAAGAAATGTGTGCAACTTCATTTATACACCACTGTCGGTGGACACAGACAAACTTTGAGTCAAGAACAGCATTGCGCATAAGTAAAAAGCCAGGTTATAGTTAAAAAACTATTCTTTATAATTCGGTTTTACCCTATAGCATTTTAACAATGCGTTCCTTTTGGATTTAATGGATGTTTTTTCTTCAGGTCCACTATTTGGTTTCAAATGAGTTCACGTGCTGAAACCCACTGAATTGTACCAGATCTCTGTTTTGGAGGATCCTAAAGAAAATGAAGGCATATAATACATAACATTGGCATTTAGTAGCTGACGAGTAAGTTAACTACATGTGATCATGTGCATCATTAGAGGGCTGTGTATGTCAACTCTCCAGATTTAAACGCTATGTCCTTTCTGGGTAATCAGTACCACATCTGTATATTAACAGCAGAGCTAGATATACTTTCATCCCATGGAAAGCTGTCTGCAGGATTAAAGCAGTCATGAATTCACTGACCACAGAACAAAAACTGCAAAACCATCTTCAGAATAATAAAAATAAAAAAAAACAGGGATTGTTAAAATACTCATAATGAATCGTGCCAGGAGCCGAGCAGCAGGGAAAACAGGCCCCGGACGTGAACCAAACAAGATACATTTCCATCTGACACATGTGTCCCTTCAACCCTACATAAAAGAAAGGTGTAAGTCAATGTGCATGACCTTGCATAAACACTTGCCATAAAAGTTAACACAGAGGATTTGAGTTGCTTCAGCTCCTTGATGTGGGCTCGCTGATGACCTGCACAGATCTGGTCCATTTGGCAGCTGCTCCTATAGGGCTATTTCAAATCATCAGCCTCGGCAAGTATGACGCAGCTATTTCCGTGCCGGCAGGTTATAGCAAGAGGAATGCTCGCAAAGCCGTAAAAAGAGAAAACGGGATCTGGAATCTAGATTGGAACATATAAAGCAGTGCATTAATCTTTGCTGGAGGTTTTTCCTTTTGTGCTCGCAGAGAGTGACGGTTGGAGATGACCTCTGCATATGTCTGACTAGAAGTTTAATGAGCTGCCTCGACCCCTCGCCTCCTCACTGCGGCTTGAGGAGTCAAGGCCAGAGGAGGTAAGTCAAAGTAAATGTGCCAACATAACAATACAAAGGTTCTCTACTACAAGTAAAAGTATTCAAATGTAAACATGAGTAAAGGTACAAAAGTATCATCGGCTAAATATACTTGAGAATCGTTGGTTTTTTTTAGAGTGAAACTAACAAATATATACCATATTTATGGTATATATTTGTATTTTATTCCATTGAGGTTTGACTAGTGGCCTCTTCTAGAACTATGGCCATTATTTGCCCTAAAATTCAATTAAAAACCATCAACTATAAAATCTTTACCATGGCAACTATACATGTTTAATTTTATAATGATAAAGATGAACTCTTTTATCCAGCATGGTTGAAACAAGATTATGAACTTCAGGACTGAAATGTCGCATATTAAATCAATCAATTATAGATAAGATAAAATAAAAATACAGAACGATATTAACAGAAGAAACAGTTATTATAACACCTGTTACACTCATTCTGTAAGGGGTCACAAGCCACACACGTTGGGCCACTGGTTTAATCTTTAAAACTGTAAAGTATTTAATTTAAAGCTTATATTAAGCTATGTATGAATCTGAAATGGAGTGGAGTAAAAAGCACGATATTTCTTTCTGAATTGTATGGGAATACAAGTTTAAAGAGGGGAAAATATGACGCACGAGTGCCTCAAAATTATACTCTGTTACTTTCCAACCGTGGTTGAGTCAGGCTGGTTGTGGCAAATCTATAAAGGATGTAGGGTGATGTGATCTACTGAACTAATCTTGTTCTCGGATACACAAGCCCTGAAGCTTTGAATAAATCAGAGGAGACTCCCCCTCTGCCCTCCCCTTCTTTTCTTCTCTCAACTCTTTTTTGTTTCATCCTCTTTCTATTCCGCGATCCCACATGTGCCCAATATATCACTAAGACTGTATCACCTTCTCCCTTTGTTTATCATCTCCTTGGATAACCATGTGGAATCCCCATCTCATCCCCTTTACCTTGTCTCCAGGATTTCCAAACGTATTTTACAAGCCACCAGTTACTGAGCCTAATGGTTTGCAGCAGCAGCAGAGCTGGTAGCGCACATGATATCTTGAATGTAACAATCAAAGAGGCATGCAAGATTTTGGTATTTCCGCTGGCTTACAGATGTGCTGTCGACTTCCAGCTCCAGAAGCTGTAATCTAAGTTGAAGACATGGAGGGAGAAGGGGAGAAAAAAAACTTCAAACAGGTGAAACATCTTATTGCCATGTGTTACTATCACAGATAAACACGATAAGAGAGAGAGTTTACAGTGTATCTGTAACCTCATTACTGCCTGTAGTTGGATGTTGTATAAGGAAAATAATCAAATCAAAGACACTACTGATATATGATTATCAATGTGCCACTAAGATAATAACTCATGTGCAACACAGTGCGGCAATAACTCTTCACAGCAAGTGAAGTACCTAGAAATCTAAAGAAGCTACAATCAATCTTACTCGCATGCAACATCTACAATGGTTTTCACCTCAATAGTCTGTGCGTGTCCTTTGACGGATCTGGTAACTACAATAGTATTACAACCTATAAGATGCGGTCACCAAACATACCGGTGACACCAAAATGATGGCTGGGTTTCCAGATGGGTGTGGTCGAGCAAGGGTTGCCGAATTAGGCGTTGGAAAAGGGTTCTAAGGCATGATGGCTGAAGTGAACAATGTTTCAGATAAAAAAGTAAAAGTGTGTTTTTTTCTTAATCTGCAGCCCCCTCCTGGCTTTAAAAAAAGCTTCAACTCACAGTTAAACTGTCCAAACCACAACGTTATACTTGTTCTGGTCTTTAAATTAAAAGCTCCAGAAACCTACCTGCTCATAAACAAATAGCAAACAGAGACAGGGATAGATGGGGAACATGACAATAAAGCTAGTTATTTCCTCCAGGTGGTGGAGACCAAAGATGGAGCTAAAAGACAGTGAAGATCGGACCTACATTCATCACCTAACTCCAAATGATGGATAATGTGGTTCTGTAGATGGATGTGTTAAAAAAAAACAATGGTTAGTTAACAATTTAGCAACATTTCTTTCTTTTCATTAAAGAGATTTCAGAACCATTTAAAACATTTGTTTACCTCTCTATGGCAATACTTTACAGTCTTCATTATCTTTTGGAATGTATTGCGATGCTTCTTTTGCAGATTATCATTCACCAAGTATCGTATAGTGGAAGAGAATAAAACTGGCAAAAAGTGTATGGCATCGGCCTATCCTTTGAACTGTAGTTTGACATAAATGTGTTAACTTAATGTTAACTAACTAGCTGTTTGTGGATTGTTTAGTTGCGTCACAATCTCCCGTAGGCGGTGGAGTTTAGTCTAGTTTTCTGCTTTGTTTGTGTTGTGTCAATCTTGTGGAAAATGCAAATGTATACACTTTATAAAAAAGGATGGGATATTGGTTTGTGTCCTAAAATTATTTCTTTAAATCTCAAATGTGTTAATTGTGCACACAAAAGTCCCAGGAAAACCTGGGGGTTCACTCTTGCAATGACTTCTGAAGCCCCCTAGTGGCTGGGAGGTTCTCAGTTTTCATCTCTTGTAAAACATGTGTTTTTAATATCAAGCATACGGTATCCTCACACTGTGTCGATTTCTTTCATATGTTTCTGCAGTATCTGAAAGTTACAAGACAGAAGTGGCACAGGGTTTTTATTATTTCATTTGAGTCACAATGAAGTAAAAAATCTATCTGTAGTTCAATCTAACAACGGCACTGTACATTTTTGAAATTATGCCAAAATGTAGACTAACTAGAAATTCTTGGCCTTTTGGACTTTTAAATGGAAAATATTTAGTGGTGATTTCATAGTTTTTGCCCTTCCTTCCACATAAACAAACATCTTATTGCTTTTCCTTTGGGAAAGATCAATTTTTTACGTCAAATCCAAACATAGGCTACTATTTCAACAGGAAATACACCAAATTAAGAGACCCACATGTTCTCAGAAAATGATTGTCTATCAGGATTCTCCTTAGAACTGTTTAACTATGGCAACTACAGGAGGTCAACATTGAGTCAGGGTGTCTCGGCATAAACAGAGATATTTGTCTATTACAACTGGTAAGGGAAAAGTACGCAAAACAAGATGTAAAGAAAACAAATAAAACAGCATGGTGCATCATTTTCAAGTAAAAGATGGCAGAGGAAGTCATCTCACCTTTTTCCACAGCAACTTGACAATCATCCAAGTGAAGAAATCGGTGTAGTAAAGCTTCATCATTTCTGTCAGTAAATCATGGAGCTCAAAGGGATCTGGATGGGAGTTTGGCCTGATCTCAGATGCTCAGTGGAAACCTGAGGGGTCAGTTTGACTGTCTGCCAGCCCTGACAGATAAAAATGCTTCGTGCTTCCAACATCTCGTCTACATAAAGAGATCTTTCACTGCTCTATGAATCTTGAATCCTCTTCTCAAGAACCTTAAGTAAGTTACATTCTGTAGAGTAGAAAAAAGGTTCCCAAAAACCTGAACTAAAATGTTTTACTTTATATCAAAGTAAAGAAAACTAAAACAGCTTAAAGTAGTAAAATGGGACCCTACCGTAACCTTCTGGGTTTAAAAAATAACAAATAAAGACCTAAAGACTACAACAGTTATTCCCAGGGTGTTAAGGCCTATGGATCCTTTAAACTATTTGTAATAAAAGTTGGTACAAGTTAACGGACAAGCTGATAATGCGATTGAAAATTCATCATGTTATTAAAGTTCCTGATATCTTTGTGGCAACTCTCTTTTGAGCCGTGTATTGTAAGTTCTTGTGTACATGCGTAATGCATGCTTGGTGTAATCCGTTTGACCGATGAGTCCGAATAAGAAGATAAGAGCACCACAGGAGGTGAAGAAGGAGTCAAGGAAGAAAGAAAGGAGATCACACATCAGTCCCTAACAAAATATGGAGTGCTAATGGAAGCAGGAAACGCTTATTAATTTTAATACTTCACACGCAAATACTTCTGTACTCTCCCACCGGCTTATGTTACTCTACACTCAGAAGACAAAAGCCAAGCACTTCTCATGTTTCTGACCCCAGCAGACCTCTTTCTCTCTTCTGGTTGACTATGCAGGGAGAGACGTTTGGCTGTGATTGGGTAAAACTGCAGGGGAAGACTTCAGACCTGACATTGGTAAGATGAAGTGAAATGGATTTTTCTCGCGAGAGTGAAGCATCTCACCTTTGTACACTTTTGTTGTTTTGCAGCTGACATCCTTCTTGTTTTGGGGTAAACACAGATTGGTGTTGTGTGCAGAATGACGAGCGGGACCCGTTTGGGGACTTTCCATGAATTTGGCTACTTTCTGATTTGTTTCCATGAAACAAGCATTTCTTGTTATGGTGGAAAAATTGACAAGCTTTGTGTTGATATTTTAAACAGCAAGTGTCACATTAGATGCTGAGTAGGTTTTTTTCAAAAGCACATGGCTACAGCTATATCTGTAGGGCTATAAGTAAGAAAGTAAGGACTTTTCTGTCATGCGACCCTTTGGTGAGCGGGTACGATCTCACGGGAGAAGTGTGTAAGGCTTTATGCCATTGTGTCGATTTTGTTGAAAATGTAAAATATTTTATGCAACATTTTCTTCTTGGTTTTCCCTCTGATATCCTCCAGCCTAAAACTAATGGCTAAATACTGCTAACAATGCTGCTACCCAGCCAGTTAGCTCTTAGCTCAGTTAGCCATGTTGCCTACTGGGAGCTAGCTTATCTAACTTGCTATGTCTGATTAACCCTGGGTACTGTAGCGATGCCAAAAAACACGTCTAATGATGCTCTCCATTGTCTTAGACTTCTTTATTGGACAATGAAATTGCTGATTTGTACAGAAAAAAACTTTATTATTTTTGAGCTTTTCCCTAAAGGAAACCTGCAAAATCTTGAATTGTATTGGGATAGTGTATTCTTTGATAAGCAAGCAAAAACGAAATGCACTGTAGTTCGTATTTCCCTTCTCTTTGAGAAGGTTGTTGTGAATGGTTGAAACCGTTTATTTGTCATGTTACTTCCATACGCCACATGTAACTTTGGCACTAACGTAGTAAATGGAACAGATACCACAATCTTTGCACAAACCTAACAAACTAGTTTTGTTGCCTTAAGTTGTATTCTGTAAGGACAGAAGTTTATTTAGAATAAAATGTATACGTGTAACAAACGAAATGTAACACCTGTTACTGGATGATTGTAGGAGTGCAATTACAATGAATTCATGATTCGATCAGTCCTTGACTACTTTGATTGTTCTGTACACTTTCAACAATTCAACTATACAAGATGACAAATCAAGGTTCTTGCGGTCTCCTTGCTGTATGGAAACTTTTTGAGGAAATGTACTTCAGGGCTTGCATAGTGTTAATAGGGTAGCTCGATTTCTAAATTTGAACCCCTAAACACAGAAGCATAAATCAAACTCAAGTCAGAGAGACAGTTTCTTTGACAGCCAGCATAACTGAACCAAATCCCAGACTCAGAAAGGTGATTCTAATTCAAACATCAGTAAGTGGCCCTACTTTGCTTGCAGTAAATGATTGGACGCTTCAACACATGCTGAAATCATTCGTGTTGACTTCCAGAGCTGAATCAAAGAGATGCTGACAGTCCTCATATAACTTAATCCTGAGAAGGAGAAGGAAATCAAACCGCTCTGTGGTTTGAAAGCACTTTGTAGAGAGGAGTGACCCAACCTGGTCAAGTGTAACTGAGAAGGCCATGTCTGGTAACCCCAGGTGCAACAGAGGCGTTAAGTGATGTGAGGAAATAGGCAATAACTAGGGGAGTGTGTGTGTGTGTGTGTGTGTGTGTGTGTGTGTGTGTGTGTGTGTGTGTGTGTGTGTGTGTGTGTGTGTGTGTGTGTGTGTGTGTGTGTGCGTGCGTATTCTTTACAAAAGCGGTGTCAGGGTCGATAAGTGTCCCACGGCGCAAGCGACCAGCTGGAAATACAGAGCAGCTCCAAACTCTGTTTTACATGCAGCAAGTTGAGGAGGAAGATAACCTAGAAGATCTTGTTTTTATTGCATTTGATTTTTATATAAGCTTGGCAGTGGTGGAAGAGTATTATAGATACTCTTGCCACATTTAAAATTGTTACTTAAAGCAACCACAAAATGGACATATCTTACCCCATGTTATCTTAAATTCATGAAAAAAAGGCATCAACAAGTTTACAAAAAACAAGATTTGAAGTTATGGTAATGTGCCTATTGAATCTTTACTTTATGTTTTCACATGGTTTTCCCAGGGTGAGCAGGACCTAATGTTAATGGTGTTATTAAACTGAAAACAAGTGAACTGAATCTCCGATCGGATGCTCCTAATAACTGTTCAGTGTAAAGTTACAGAACATGCAAGTGCATCATACCGCAACTGACCGCTGTATCGTATTACTGGTAAAGAAATACATTTACTCTTATCATAGTAATGTGTGGTGTCATACGAGAAAGAGTCAGCCTGGCAACCTACAGTAGTAAGCTAATGTAATATTACCGCCAAGGCTAGTGAGCATATGAAGTTACAGTAGCTAGCTACAATTACTGAGATGTGTAGTTAGCTGAGTTAGCAACTGCTTACCCAAATGTAGTGAGCTAAGTTAGCATCTTAGCTCACTACATTTGGGGAATAAATACAAACGTATAATTTAATTAATACAATATTACGTATTGTTTTAGATTCTACTACCATGCAGTTTATTTACTATTCATTCTTTTAACTAAACGCCAACTGTACATTAGAGATATTTGCACATTAATGCATCAATGATTGTAATCCTATAGCATCATTTATTCTGAGAAAGGTTGAGATGCATGAGCAGCCTGCTGCATTATGTTGTAATGCAATCATTTTTGTACTTTTACATATATGGGACAAAGGTATTTCTTAGGTTAATATCAAACTGCATTCTTGAACTCTTATAGTATCCTAATTGTCACCACTCTGAACTCACAATGCTTTAAATGTTTTTGGAATCGGAATCGAGTCTCCAAAGGCATCTGAAAAACTCTGCTCGCTGGATCTGCTCTAATGAAAAACCTCAAGCTCTTTTTGATCTAAAAAAGCTGCTCCAGTAAAATATTCACATTTGTAAAGATCGGCAAAAGAAGTAGATGAGGAATTGGAACATTAGCCCCTATTCTGCAGAAATACAATATTACACTTTTATAAGCCAATAGAATTGAATGACTTCCTAAGTGATGCAACCATATAAACAGATTAACTCAATATGAAGATACCTTTCATGACCATTGATGTCATTTTACAGAAACTCAAACCACATATAAAGTTTTTACATAAAAGGATAGAACACAGGATTTGCACAGATCTTTTTATCACAAGTCGTACCATGTAAGGAATCCCTGAGTGGTTCCAATGAGGTTTGTTACTTTTAAAGATGGTGGTTATATCTGTATTACCAATCAAGACCATTAACTGTCAGCTGGATCGATATTTATGAGCTTCACAAGGCTGTCAAATGTTACCATGAAGGTGTTTTCAGTGCATCTTATAAGCATCACACAAGATGAAATACAACTAAAGGGGTGTGTATAGAAATGGAGGAAGATGTTGAGTCATTCATGGATAACTAATACAACCTTCAACATCTGCCGTACATAAAGATGTTGAAGGTTGGTTAGCTGGACAGCTATATTGTGATTGGTCAACCACTTAGAGATGGCCTGCCTCTTAGGCTATCATGTACAATATGTTGGAGGGATAGACAATAGCAGCGCAAGTGTAACATAGTGATGTCACTATGTTACAGTATTTAACAAAGGAAATGTTTTAACGGAGGTGGGGAGTGTGTCAGAGAGAAACTCCCTCTAGAAGTAACAAGTAACAACATGCACAAAAACCTATATAACACACTGAAGGAAAGCAAAACCCTTTAGATTGTTTACTACATTGAAATGCGTGCCAACAAACCCCAGAAAAAATGGTCAGATCAAATGGTTAAATGGAGTAAAAAGAAAAATATTTGACTCTGAGATGTAGCCGAAAATTTGAATACAAGTAAAGTACAAGTAAGTAAAAACCTGAAGTACTTAGTAAACGTACGTAGTTTACATTCCACCACTGCTCTCAATATGTGATTGACAGGTGATCTCTGAGAAGTATGCAGGGAAAACATAACCCAGCAATAAAAAGAAAAAGAAAATGAGGATTGGGGATGTCACCTGGGTATTAGTAGTCACATGAAACTTTTTGGAGGTGTATGAGAAAGAAAGGGAAAAATGAAGGAAGCAATTAAAAGCTTTGAGGTCGTCCGTAACAAAGAGGCTTCCTGACCCCTCAGTAGCAGGAGGACGCCTGCTAAACAGATTCTCTTTCTTCAGCTTCTGTTACAACAGAGACCTCCACCCCAACCCTCCCCCGCCCTGCTTAACAGACGGCTATTTATTTGTTTACACAGCTTTCCAAATGAGCCCATTCAGCCTCTTAAGGTCAATAACCAACACAGCACCTGTCTCAGTCAACACTAATTGAAACAAAGGCTGCTTCTTTTGTTCTTGTATTGTTGTTGTTTTTGTTGTTGTTGTTGTAGTAGTAGTAGTAGTAGTAGTAGTAGTTGTTGTTGTTGTTGTTGTTGTTGTTGTTGTTGTTGTTGTTGTTGTTCTTCTTCTTCTTCTTCTTCTTCTTCTTCTTCTTCTTCTTCTTCTTCTTCTTCTTCTTCTTCTTCTTCTTCTTCTTCTTCTTATGCATTCACACAACCTGTCTGCTTTCTTGTAGTATTTATGGTGGGATGAGGTGGGTAAAATAATGGGAACACGACACCACATTTACTGCCAATTGCTGTGGAATGATGGAGTGGCCCATTTGGTTCAGAAACACTATTTATCCAAAGCAGGCTTTGTTCTGTTTGCCTGAAGATCCATCATGTACAGCATTCAGCAGGATGTCCCTCTCTCATAGGGACAAATAAGATGGAGTCCATCAGCAAAGAATACCTTTTATGATTCAAAAAATACATACAATATTTATGTTTATTTAACTGTTTTGGATATAGCCAGTGCATTGAAGTAAGAGATGGCTGCTCCGTCCGACCACGTTGGAAATCAAAAGTTTCACAGAACAAAAAAACTGTTGCAATACTAAAAAAATAATTAGATTAGATAAGATATAAGGACAGACTGATGGAATTAAATAGTGTTCTCCTGGTAATGCATTTTGATGCGGGTGGTATCCTCTATGCAACATTAATGAATAACTGAGTAATCTTACCAAAAAAAGCATGTAAAAAAAGTTTACGAAAAATCCTACATTGCACTGAAGTTGTTGCTCAACAATATGAATTCCTGTTTTTATACGGAGGAGATCTTTTGAGGAATTAGATTAGATATTAGATCATCCGACGGTATATCTGTAAAGATATTGAGTCCCTTTACTCATATAAAAAGGCCAATTGACTTAAAAGGTCATTATTTTAGTTGAAAACTGAAAGAAATACACCAAAAAAGGATATAAGTGAAAGACTATACATGTGTTGTTTTGTGCAAGAAAAACATGTGACGTGTTTTATTTCATAAAAGACAGCCTGATGCTGTACACCATGAAGCATAATGACGTCTAAATCAACACGACTGCAGTTGTTTTAACTTTCCGCTGCTTCTGGTTTTACTGCCAGACAGATTTTGGCTCTCGTCTTCCCTCTACCGAGGCCTACAATCCGCACCAAATGTTTCACATTACGCAGTGTGAAAACCCTCCTATTCCTCAGATTCTCTTTTACAAGTCCTTACATCCGTGGAAACTTGATATTTCATATTTCATTCTGGTTTGTGGATGTCATTGCAAGTGAAGGCCGGTTCACATGCAACCGCCCGACCGCTGCCTTTGATCAGTCTGACCACGACTAATTGTGGACGGAGAACAAATGAAAGAAATATCGGGAGATTTCATGGGAATTGCCACTATGGCCTGAGCTGCCTGACGTTGCTATTAGCAGTTAAAATAACCAGTGAGCACTTGGAGATTTAGCCTGTTTCCTCTTATGGTTACACAAAGATAATTTTTAAACACAGCTCCAACAAAAGCCCTTCATGTTTTGGGATATTTGTTGCTGGGGGGAGCGCTGGGATTTATTGTTTTCATCATCACACTGAAGCCATAACTTCTCAGCACATGGAAACATAACATTTACACTGCAGGCTTTAACAATGTGAGCACAAGTCGTCCCCATGCTAAAGTGACTTATTTCATGCGTCCTCTTTGAGTCTGTAATAAATTGCATGTAGAAACATAATACTGCAAACCACAAAATTCCCATATGTACTTAAAAGGTATTCACAACAGAGAGTTTAATTGTTCTGGCAAACAGAACTCATTCCACGGACCAAATATCAAGGGGAAGATGTTAAAAAAGAGAAGAAATTTAAAGCAGCCTAAATGTTCCAAATGTTTAAGAGTTGCCAGGGAATCCCGTGGGGCTCGTTCGGTATCGCTCTTTGTTCCTCGTACAGGAAGTAACTTTGCAAGCTGGTTTTCATTCAAGCTCCAGCTCCTGCACTCTCTCTTTAACACTCTCGGCTCACATTTGCATGCAACTAAGCTTCTTGTCTTGAAAAAACAATCCCCCCTCCCCCCCACTGTTTTGGTGCACAAACATGTCAGAAGAGTTAAGGTATGTATTCGTCCAAGTAACACGTTGACCTGTGAGCGTTTGTAAAAAGGCGGCTGATTTTCCGGTTAGGAGGGCAGGTTAGCCACGGTCTCGGCAGCAGGTGACTGGAATGAGGTCATGATGTGGTCATGGGAGGGGGGCAGCAGGCCTGTGTGTATGTGTGTGTGTGTGTGTGTGTGTGTGTGTGTGTGTGTGTGTGTGTGTGTGTGTGTGTGTGTGTGTGTGTGTGTGTGTGTGTGTGTGTGTGTGTGTGCGTGTGTTGAAACCTCTGAACAACTGCTGTGAGGGAGGTGAATCACATCAGAGGCCAGATACAGTGTTTTTCCTCTCAGCTCAAGGTGTCGTTTCACACCGCCGAGCACTTCTGCTGTGGAATCCTCAGAATGACAGCGGCGGATTGATTTGCTTCTCCATGAAAGAGATGGACTGCCACTACGAGCCCCAGGAGATAACAGGGTAGAAGGCCACAGCACGCACAGTGGAGAAAGACCATGAAGCACCTGTGTTGCATTTAGACCACTTTATCTTGTATCCTGCAGAACGCCTTGGCTCTTAGTTCAGTGTCATATACCTCCATCATCGCACTGAAACAACACAGTGATCCTTCATGCTGTATCCCAAATTGATCTTTTGATATCTGCTTTTGAAACATGGCAACAAATCAACCAGGATTGACAGTTAAGAAAAAATACATAGTAACTTTTCACACATCTTTTTTCTCCATCTGTTGCCAATAATGCGTCAGGATTTTTCTTTATAAAAATGGACCTTGAAATGTTTACTTGTTTACTTGAGAACATAGGATTCAGGGGTTTCAAGAAGGAATGTTCCATTTCCAAAGGTATGTGTAGTTTTTCTTGGCAACATTTTAAACACTTGGTGTCCCACTGAGGTGCTGGTTAGTACTAATGGAGCGTTCAGTTTTTCCTCGTAAAAGTGTCAATATAGGAAAATATCACGTGACCACGATACAATTCTAAATGATCATTCTAAAAATAAACAGAGAATATTGCTTGTTTGTAAAACAGAGGAAAAACTGACAAAATAACATTACTTACACTATCGTATTGTTTGCTTGGTTGTTAATAGACCTTTGAGAGACGGATGGTGTAATTAATCAGACAATTATTTATTTATTCATTCAAAATGACAGAAGACATTGACATGGTGTAATATCCAAATAAATGATTTCAAGTTTACTGTAACATCATACTAATGTTAAAGAAGTAATGATTAGATTCAAACCTTTATAAACTTAATAAAAGTCAGTCAAACAAAAAGCTTTAAAAAATACACAAAATAGATTAGAAATAAAAAACTAGTTGAGAACACAATACGAAAGTTGTGGCCAAATAAAAAATAAAACGATACTGCAATTCAACTATCAAATGCAACAACATTGTTTAACATTAAAGCACAGGACCATAACATGTGTATTTAATCTGCTGACCCTGAATAAACACAACAAGAAAACTGTGTTAAAACTATTTTTCTTTCCCAGCAGCTTACACATTAAATATCCAGTGATTTTACACAATCTTGCACAACAGAATAAATTAAAAACCAGCAATAAAAATCTCAGTTTTATCATATCCTGTCTTCATCCTCCTTCACAACCCTCATCTGTTGCCCAGTGCGTATAAATGTACAGCAGCAGCAGTTTGAGGCATTTGCCTGACTTCGGCAAACATTGAGAATGTTTGGCATGTTGTGGCAAGTCTTCTGCAAAGATAATGTCTTCAGCAAGGTATCGCCTTTCACTCTTCCTTTCCTGTCCCATTTGCTGTGTGGCAAGAGACATAAATCTCCTGAACTAGCTGTTTGATAGTTGATGCCAAGAGAGGAGGGGAACTGGATCTCAGTTTAGCTTGTAATGATGCCTAAACAATCGCCATCCCCTTAAGGAGTAAAAAGGAGCGCGGGTGTAATTATTGAGAAGTCCTCGGTCGCTTCAACCTGTCATGTGATAAGATTCATAGGGTGTGTTGAGAAAGATGAGTGAGTGTGAAATCCTCTCCGTTTGGCGTTCTCGGACTTCACATCCGACAAGATGAATGAGCTTGATGAGTTCTTCAGTTTCCATCTTCGCATTTGGCCTTCACGCTTTCTTTATCTTCCTCGCTGCGAAGCCACTTTACGGGAGTCATGAGAACCGCCGCCATCAAAGAGTGACTTTGTTAGGATATTATGAGCTGATGTGAGACAGAGGGAGGGAGAGGAGGAAAAAAAGAAAACATTGGTAATGGATCATAAATTACACTTTTTATGGGACGATGCGATTTGATCTGCTCGTCTGAGGTGATCGCAGCGAGCAGAGCCAGTAGGTTTCTGATGGCTGTTTGGGCTCCGGGTGAGGTTAAAAGTGAGAAAAAGAAGGAGAGCTAGACCAAAAACAATTAGTCTCTGCAGACCAACTGACAGGGTGTGTCGTGCCAAAGTCCTGCAGAAATGGGAAACTCAGATGTTCTTTCAGACCAAATGTCATATCGGATTGACTCATTTATGGCTCTGGTTCAAATACGTACGCATCTCTGTCTGGGAAGAGCTTGAAAAGAGAGAAAGTCCCTCCTGTCTCCCAGATATCTTACGATATCAAACAGGACAACGATTAGGTGATTCACTGCAAATTTAAAGAGGGAGAAAAAGAACAAGAAAAAAAGAAGAAAAAGAAGTACAGAGAAACTGTTTAACAAGTGCATACATATCTTACAATACTTATACCGATTAACTGCTCATATTTAAATAGCAAAAATCTATATGCACGTGTTTTTGGTGGTTGGTTCATTATTGTTTTTATTAAAAATAACAACTTGATCTTGCAAAACAACACAAGAGTAATATTCCATTCTTAATATAGGTCCACATTTTCATAAAGCTAATTCTGATCAAAAAGAATGAAAGAAACAAGCTAGTTATTGATTCGACACTTCTTACTGTATAAATGTGATTATTTATTGACTCGAAAAATAAAGGTATTGGATCATTATCAGAAGGTAATAAAACATGTTCTGTTCTTGTTGACATGGTGATGAGTTTTGATAATCTAAACTAAAGGAAGTGCATGTGTGCATCTTCGGAGAGAATTTAATTATATTTATAATTAACATTAAAGTTGATCTGTCTCATCCTGACACTTCCGTTTTTTATTTTAAGATGGCTTTCCTTTAAATGAGCTGAACGACTTTGCCTTACCCTGTTTATTGTAATTGAATATACATTCAAAATGAATTTACACATAATTTGTGTATCATTTTCTGGCTTAATGCTCATTTTTCAAAACGTTTTGACCTTATTGTAGCGAAACCCTGCACGAGGAGGGTATCGTATCCCCCTGAAGTCAGGAACAAAACATCAGAAGGGTCTCAGCAAGTGCAGCAGCCGCCACATACCACATTTTAACAAGTATCTTACCACACTCACGCTGTAACCAAGTCAAACCATATGGACAGGAGGAGGGGGGGGGGTACTCTGGACGGCCCAAAAGAGGCGTCTCATCTCAGGATCGAGCCATAAGTCATGTTGAAACGCCTTCGAGAACAACAACATGTGGACAATTAACATCACATAGGTGGAAAACAAAAAACAGACAGGCCGCTAACAGAGAGATAACAGCTTTTACTGAAACATGTTTTTTTTTACCATTGACTTTGAAAGTAGCTTCAAGGTCGGTAAATTAATTTAATCAAAACATTTTCGCCAGTGTCAGTATTATTCGATTATAGTCTATTGACGTTTTTTCACATTCAATGTGGTGTCACTAAATGTGCTACCACGTGACCTTCAACCAAATGAAAACATTAAATATATCACATATTGTGTAAAATCACTCATATGATGCCATCATTTTCATGATCCCAACTTTATAATGAAGTGGTAGTTAAATATTTTTAAAAATGGGATTAGGATGAGGGTTGGAGTAGAAAACAGTTGTTTAATTTGCATTGCTTTCAGTGCAATCGTTAGCATTTGTTATCATTGTAAACTACACTACACAAACTGTACATCTGTAAATCGTGTTTTTCTATGAAGATGAATAGCGCAAATATTGCTGTAATATCAAAATGCATGCCTATGTTTCTGCAGACATGTTGCGCGGAAACATCTCTGGAAACTTTCTAAACTTTTCAGGTCAAAGGTCAATATAAATAAATGTTTTGATTTAAGTGATTGCTGTAAGAAAAGATGCTGAACTTTGAAGCTTTACAAGATATTGTTATATTTATATGAGTTCAGCTCTGTCTCGTGAAATTATCAGTGAAGTAATGTAAAGTCAAACTACGGTAAAAAATAGATGGATTAAATATGGTATAATCTAAGTTGGTACAATCTTTTTATACATATATTACAGTGTAATATATTGTTACTATAAGCAACCAGAAAAACCTGGTGAATATCCATTGTTCATGCAGCCTAAATAAATGCACATTAACCAAATCTTGACTTTGAACTGTTGAAGATGAATGGTGCTCTACCTCAAAATGTAATATAGAGAGAAAAGGCTTCTCATGTTGCTTATGAAGATAAAGAATTAGTCCTGTGTGACAGCGAGCAGCTTGGTGAACAATGGTGCCTTTGCTGACAGCTCCAGTTAAAAGTATCTGTGGCAGTAGGTAAAAAATGACCTCGCTTTAAAATTACCCAAACATTCCTCCTACAGAGACATGCAAAACCTTTTAGTTCTACACAGCATGCACAAATAATGGTCAGCCACCTGGCTCTGCTACGTTGTCTTTTTTTTATTTTTTTATGTGGGAATTTCAGACTAATTCAGTCAGGAATGTGAGATGTGTTCTCAAGATGATGCACCTGATACTAAAAAGCACTTCACAAGAGCTCTAGTACAAGACCGATCACTCCCTGGAGACTGTTGCTCTTCTTCAATTCCTTTTTTTCTCCACCAACAGAGACGCCTGCTGGTGCGCACTGGACGGAGTCCGTTTTTACAAGAATCCTGCAGGTACATTTCTTATCTATAAACCCCACAGATCAAGTGCTACTGCGTTAGCTTCACTTCACCAAACCTTGTTCCGTGCTACGTACAGAAGAGACCTTTTAATGGCAAAGGTACAGTCAAAACAAATGAGTTTTCAGACTGCGACAGAAGATGTGTAGGATCTGTGGTACCAATCGGGAACTTGTTCTACCATTTCAGGTCCAGGAGTCCAAACAATCGCGTGTTTTTGTTCAGTGGTACCGGGGTCCCACTGGCTGTGAAGGAGTAGCAAGCCGATTGACCGATGCAGAACAAAGTGCAAACACTGAAAAATTGTTGCGTTGACTTTAATTAAATATATTATGTCAACAAATTTCACTTCAATCTGTCTCCTCTGTTGACATCATCCATTGAATTAAAGTCATCGTTTCAGTTTTTTTTTTTGTGTATGCTGGAGTGTCTAGTTTAACCACGTCGTGGTCCTGGATGTAGGAAGGGCCTTAGCACAGTAGGCGAGTATCAGTGTCTTGAAGTGGATTCAGGCAGCCAGTGAAGGGAGCGAAGCAATGATGATGATAAATTCCGATGGATTAATTTAGGTTTTGTTACCTGGTAGCATATAAAGTAATCCAATAGCCATACTTCTTCTCTAATACATCTCAGAAGAAGATATTTAACTTTTAAATCAACAACATTTTCTGCAAAGTTAAATTACGTTACAGTTTACAGTCCCCTTCCTGTCCAATTAAACCATGTATCTCCAAATGCTAAGATTTTGAATATTTTTGATAAAATAAAGAAAAAACCCTCTTTTGCTAAAAAGAAAATATATTGTCACACACGGTTTTTATATTTTTGAGATGGTGAAAAGTTAACTTTTTTAAGATATGTGGTTTTCAATACAGCTTCTGTATAAAGCTTCAAACACGTGATGATTTTATAGAATGTGCTTAATTACTGTAAATTAAACTACACAAAAGGTACAAAAAACCCCTTCTGACACAATAATGCAGCCGTTATACCATATCAGAAACATCATATATGATAACACTGACAGGGAACATTTTATTGCACAGTGACTACTACTGCTTTTGATATTGCTGGAACATTTACTTATACCTGTGTATTTTCACATCCTTTATTCAAGGGAAGGATTTGAATCTAACACTGCAGCACTCATTCTTTTTTTGTGCAGACTTTTATTTTGTTGGGACTCTTGAAGTGATGGCCTGAAACACCAGCAGGCCTGAGCTCAGCGGGGGTGCGTGGTATATAGAGGTGGTGGGCGGGTCTGGAGGGGAGGAAGAGTTTTTTGGCAGCAACATCAGAGAAGACTGGACACCTCGGGATCAGGTCGATTAGGGCTTGCATGCCCGTGACCAGGTTTATGGTGGCTTCTCACAGGAACATAACCTCTTTGTTGGACAGAAGGGTGAGGCAGGTGTTTTTTTCTCCCCTCCACCATTTCTCACCCCCTCTTCCTCCTTCATCACCAGGCAATGTAACTCAATGAGTTTGACACACAGGCGTACACATTTGAGGATGAGCCATCGGCGTTTAACCATCACCTCTCTATTCTTTAAACTAGAGGAATAACTCTTTGCATGTTCAAGTGCTAGAGCCTCGCTTTCCTTCTGCGCAACCTTTCACACTAATGAAACAGAACAGAGCTTTAACAGCACCATGATGGAACGTCCTGGAAACAAGCAGGAGCTTTATTGTACTCATATGTTTTCCATAGTTTTCTCTCTTCGTGGTGGGAGATCATTACCACATTGATTAATACCAGCTTGTGCGTCTTTCTTGTAAAAACAGATATTAGGATTAGAAATAATGACATGAAATGAATGCCTGGGGCGGTACGGTTGGGTTTAGGTTGTTTTACTGCCCAAGTACAATTTCTATATATTTCTACTGGAAAAGCACAAGTTGTACTTTTATTGTAGCATTTTGGGCGCAAACATTGTACTTTTCACTCCTACCATTACCACATTTATAATTGATCGAACAACCTGACACTACATAAAATACCTCAATGCCTTCATATGGTACTGCATAATGAATTTGGTGCTTAGGAATATTTAACGCTTCATTTATTTACCAACAACTTTGAGGAACTTTCATGATATAGAACTTTCTAGTCTAATTTAGAGGGATATAATGTACTTTTTACTCATTAGAACAATATATAACCAAAAAACAAATGAAGATGTATTTTTATATGTTCTAAGATATCGACAATTAGATATCCTTTAGAAACCCGTAGAAATAAATGTATTTTTTAGAAATAAATGTATTTTGTCGGCACTTTTACAGATGCTCAAAGTCACTTTACTACTGTCATAGTAATACATCATACTCCAGGGCGTTGTAAATAACATTAGCAATATTTTTAGGACTACAGTAGGCTAGTCTACTACTGACAACAAACATTTTGCCTCCTAGCCACTGTTGAGATAATCTTGAGCAAAGCACGGGACACCCACACTGCTCTACAGGCAGCACCCGAACAAACTGTACAATAGGACAAGATAATGTAAAAAGAGAACATCGTTGGAAATGCCAGTTTGCTTAACACCCAACAATTAATCATGACCGTTTGTTTGTCAGTCGCAGCTAGGAGAGAAAAACATAAAACTATTATGCAAATAGTTCAGAATCATGTAAACATTGATGCTTATCTTCAGTCATCCTTTGTGCAAAAAGTAAAACAGTAGAACTGCCTCAGGCTTCTTCTTAGTGATCCTATGTTTGACCCTTACCCATAATCATTTATCACACACACACACACACACACACACACACACACACACACACACACACACACACACACACACACACACACACACACACACACACACACACACACACACACACACACACACACCTCTGCTCACACACCATGGATTGTAAAGAAAAGCCTTACTGGTCTTTAAGTTAAAACAAACACTAACCACGGATTCTGATTACAGTTTGTTTTAAAGAAAGTGTCAGTCTGTTCTTTTTTGTCCGGTTTTGACGGTTGGAAGAAGTGCTCTGAACTTTACTTTGAAGTGAGAGTACCAAAACTAAAATGTAGTTCTAAAGTTACTCAGTACATTTTCCTAAGGTCAATTTGGAGTTACTTGTAGTTCACTTGCATATACTCATTTTATGGTAGTTGCACTGGTACTCCACTACAATTTGGAAGCAAGTATTGTACTTTACGTTTGCTCTTTTGCAGATTAGATTATTATAAATCAAGCAACACATCAGTATACAAAGTAATTCAAATAAATACCACCTTATAAAAAGTGCAATGCTTAAGTGATTGATCACATTAGTGCATCAATCATTATAGTACAATTATTTAATATAATTTTGAAATGGGAAGTACTTTTACTTTATGTACTTAAAGTATATTCTGATGCTAATACTTTTGCACTTTTACTTGATTATAATTTTGAATGCAGGGCTTTTACTTGTAACAGAGTATTTTAACACTGTAGTATTGCTTCGCTTGAGTAAAATATCTGAGTACTTCTTCATCTGTGTGTACATTATAGTAGAGGTTGTCATTTTAAGTTTAGGTGGAAGAACTATTCAACTCCAATTAGTTGTACGGTGTCGAAATGCTCAGTTAAAAGCTAAGGTATGGCATTAAAAACCTGCACGTAGTGCAGAAAAATGTACCATGTATTTCTCTGTCATAGTGGAATAAATGTATAAAGCAGAATAGATTGGTACAGTTCTTGAGTAAAGGTGTTTTGGTGTTGTCTTCTAAAGACCTCCCTTTGCTCCACACTGCAGAATGGTTTTACGTAAGACCTAATAGGCCAGTAAGAAAATAAAATCTTCACTTAGAGTAATTCTAATAAAATTCTACCTGTTTTCAGAGAAGAAAACACTTCCCCGATATTATTTATTACCTGGTTTTAAAAAAAGAAATTGACTTGACCTGATTCATAAATTAAAACGATTATCACGGCAGGTCAATTCAGATTAGGCTTATTAATTTGATTAGAATCTATTTTTCTTATTTGGCTTTCAGGGCTTCTGAACAGTTTTGCATTTTTCAAGCACCATATGGGTGGCCATGTGGAGAGCGAGGCGTGATCAGATCTACACATGGCACAACCTCCCAGAACCAGATATGGCAAAACAGCCTCGACACATCAATAAAGTGTACATCTTTCATGTGTAGAAATACCAAACCATCAGTCACACAGCAGGCAGCATGGCCGAGTCCATGGACACAACCTCTCCGAACACGTGTGCAAAAATGTGGGCCATTTTTCTCTCATTCACACCTCTGATTGAATCATTTTTTTAAACTTAGCTGCTGTTATGACTCGCGATCACTGTGTATGTAATGACTGTAGATTCCTGGGTAAAGACAAGGCTAAATTGGGTAAATGATGATATCATTTATTAAGTTATTTTTTGTTATTTAGTAATTACATGACAGGTGAAGACAAAAATAGTGTCGCATAAGAAAAACTAAAAACAAATACCAATGGGGACCAAAGCAAGCTAAATTATTTACAAAATCAGTAACGAAAAAAATTATTAATAAACTAATAATAATAATACAGAATAATACAAAAGAAAACATCTATGTTCGGCCTTGACACAGATAAGGTGTGTCAGTACATAATATAAATGTTGTTTTTATTCTTTTGATGTGATTTTCCATTCAATCCATTAAATAAATGTTTGTAGGGTTTATATTCCTAGTTAATCTGACACCATAAATACATTGTATTTCAATAGATTTACATTAGAATGATGCATTTAATCTCTTGGCTTCTTAAAATGTGTTTCCACGCATTATTTGAAGATGACATCTTTGTTTGGGGCGTCATGCTATGAGTTGCATCAACAGATAATTTTTTCTCCGTGAACCTTCTGAACTAAAGAAAGAAGTCAGACCTTAAGTCCTCTTTGTGCTACTGTACTCTCCACTACGGGCATGCAGGTATTTGGATTACGTATGATAAATGATAGTCATAAACCACCACCAAGGCAGATATGATTGAGGTGACAAGAAGAATGGTTCACTGTGACTAGCGCTGATAACGCACCCAAACAAAAGACCCAGCACTGATAGAGGCGACAGCTAAAGATGCAGTAATATTTTGGGAGGGTACAATGTTTTAATTTACACGCTTATGTGTGTAGAAATGTGTTAACATTTTGATGGACGACCGTGATCTTTATCTGACTAGCAAACTATCCAAACGCCATCATCCTATCAATTTTAGCATGAACGATAAACTGGTTCGTTGATTTGCAGATGGGAAACTCCCCCCGGTCAGGGTCTTTGCTTTGATCACGACCTCAGCAAGATGGCTCCTCAGATCTCAGCTGTACACCACCAACACCTGCGTCCATGTTGTTTGGCTATGCTCCATTGGCTGTCTATCAACGCCAGTGCTGATAGACTGCAAGGTCTGCTTGCAAAATAAATGACCAACTTACCTGTGGGAAAAAAACAAGGAGACCGGGAGAAACCGGTGAGAAAATGTAACTTTAGTGTGAGAATAGGGATAAATCTGTGAATGAGATGTGACTGATTATATATCAAGGTCATCATAACTCTCTGAAACTGAAAACACAAGGATTTAAGGGAAATTGTGTTACATTTTAAATCATGGATTAGCAACTTTTGGGTCCATGATGTGATGAAATTTGAAAGGCTTTTGTCCACAGACTAATATTGGTATAGTAATTTTGGTACTTCAGGACAAACACTTTAACAGTCCTAAAACTAAATAATGGCTGTATCCAGAAAAAGTTTGTGTGCTACTTGTATGCTCATAATTCCGATAAGACGGGGTCTGGGAGACAGCTAGTGCGCATGCTCTATGGGCCCATGGATACAGATGATAGCCACAACCTCCAGGTATTCTTTTGCCATTTTGGCCTAATGCGCCACTGAGCGACTTCGATAATATAAGCGACAACCCGTCTCCAATGTTGTATCCAGTGCGCTTTAAACATCCATGCTTTCTGAAGACCGGCTGTGTGCATAGCTCCATTAATTGAGCGTTCTGAGGTTTTCACAGTGTTTAAGTATCAAAAATACATGGAGACTCTTTAACTAATTTAAGTGATGCAGTTCCTAAAACTCTTTGTGATTAATATAGGCTATCAGTTAAGCTATGCTCATGTTGTATACATAAATTATGTTTTTGATTCAATTGTAATTTTTAAAGAGGCCCTATCATGCTTTTTAGGGTAAGGGTTAGGGTCTTCCCTTTCCTATAGTGTGTTATATAGGTTTGTGTGCATTTAAATGGTTTCTTCCAAGCTTCTTGCTTCGGGGTGGAGGTTAGTTGTCCCAAAGTGTAGAACAAAGTGGTATAAAAACAGCTTTATTCAGGCAGCTTTCCCACAAAGGAATAAGCCCTAAGAGGTTTCACACGGATGCTTATTTATTTATTAACTTCGAATGACTGCCCATGTTTGTACTTCTGTTTTTTTTTTAATGTTTTTAGACGTGACGGAGCAGGGTGTACTTTTATTATGGATTTCTCTGTGTTGTTTCAGAGTGTGTATCAGGATGGATCCCTTGTCTTTTTATCTGCAAACTAAATCTACCTACGGGTAAAAATAAATAACCTAAACCTGATAATGACATCACTATGTAACACTTCTATTGGCTAGAGCTTGAACACATTGTACGTTATAGGTTAAAGGCGGGATTGATCAATCACAACGGAGCCGGCCAGCTTACCAATCAGAGCAGACTGGCTTCTGCCTGCAGCACAGGCAGTATGAGAAAAATAAACACCTTTTTGAACATTAAATCATGTAAACATGTCACAGTAGAGGCTCAACATACAAATATGAACCCTGAAAATGAGGGCCCCTTTAAATTGTCCATGTTGTGTTTTAAAATGACGGTAAAATGACAAATGACTGTAGGGGAGCATTCGTCAAGAGAGTGCTGCAGCTGTTAGAGCACTTCAATACTCGGGAGTTTATGATCTCCCCCCATTCACCAAAGTGCTTCCATCCCCAGGGGGTCATTACGGGGCTCCCAACTTCATATTGGTACTTAACATCACCAATAAAGGGGGATCCAGTGTCATTAAACGCCACTGCTGATTCTTAACTGTTTCTGAGCAGAGGAGGCCGCTGACGGACTCGAAACAGAGGGAGGTTAATCGAAGGATACACAACACACTTTTTAGCAGATACACACCTTTCTTGCGTAATCAGATTTTAAACTGTAGTTTACTTTACACTCCATAGAAGATTAACAAATGAAAACAAGAAGACGTGCGGGACAAGAGGGCTTTATTTTCTGTTCTGCTGATCAGAGAAACATTGTGCTTCCAAAAGCTCTTTCAACATGTATCACTTTTACTTGATTTGCATCACTTTCAAAATAACACCTGATCATATTTGCCTTCTGGGTCCAAGAGCGTGACTTATTACTGTTGTTTCTGGATGTTGTTGTGTTTCACATCAGACAGTCAGTTGAGTTTGCAACTGCCAAGATGTTATCTTTCTCTTTCTCACTAAATACATTTGACATCATTTCCCTGCTGTCTGCTGCTTTGAAAACTCCTGCTTCAAACCCCAACACACTGCACATTTTATAATTAATAAAGTGGCAAGTGTTTCTTCTCTTTGATGCCTCAATACTTCCTGTACTTTTTCTTCTTCTATTTTTGTTTGAATAGTATGTACACTTGTTTATTCATTAAATACATTCTCCATAGTGCGGGTTTCACTTGTATTTATACAACAACTCTTTTATAAAGGGTACCTATCCTTTTATCAGAAATTCCTATTTGACATCAAACAAGTGGCAGAGGTGGTGTTGCGGTAGAATGCTGTCTGTGTGTTATGTAAATATGCTTTCAAGCTTTTGAGGAATATGTGTCACTGGCTCTGTGCTGCTGCTCAATGAGTCACATTGACTGCAGGGTGAGACATCAGTGATTATCTGGAAGCTCATACGAAGGATTGGATAAAAACAGAACTTTAATTATTACCAAATATTTCAGAGCTGTGTATTACACTATAAAAGAAAGCAATGTGAATAATATGGAGAAGAAAATAAAATAAAACATAACAATTTGAGAAATATAAAAAAAATAACTTAATGTCAAAGTGTTGGTCCCCCAAATAAATCTCTAACTATTGGACTGATGAAACGGAAAAGATTTCACATAACTGCATTAGGTTAGCTGAAAGTAATAATGTTAAGTTTAAATACAAAATATTATGTTCAACTTAATATTATTGCTTCTAACTAACCTAATACAGTAATGCGAAATCTGTTGACATAGATTTAAACGTTTCAGTTTTTTCAGTGTGTAACAGCAGAATTAAAGTAAATGCATAATTGGTTGATAAAGGGCTTTTCCCTAACCCTTTTATTGTTATACATCTTTATGCTTCTGTGGCACCGAACCCCCAACTGCTCCCAGCTGAGAGACGATCGGCAGCCCCGTCTCTCCAATAATGCATATGGTTCTTTTTGTGCATGCACTGAATAAACTGTAACGTTGACTTTAATAAATGAATTATTCCAACATATTTCACAGAACTGTATTAGGTTAGTTGAAAGCAACAATATTAAGAACATTTTTTATTCAAACGTATTGCTTCCAACCAACCTAATACAGTTCAAGGTTTCAAGGTTTCAAGGTTTCAAGGTTTTATTTGTCATATGCACAGCAGATACAACGTATATGTTGGCAATGAAAATCTTATGTCGCGTGCTCCTCCAACAACTCAACATACATGGTGCAAATAAGATAAATGGAGTTGTTGAGGAGCTCCAGACACGGCAGCCATCCTCGGCGCCATCTTGCTCACTGTGAAATGTGTTGAAATAATTCATTTATTAAAGTCAACATTTTAGTTCTTTCAGGGTATATCAAAAACAATGTGTGTAATGTAAATAACACCAGATTGAAACCCTGAATTTCCCCTCAGGGATTAGTAAAGTATGTGTGTCTGTTTGTCTTCTGGATCAGTTCTGTAATAATACTCTTACATATCCAAAAGTCACTGAGCATTAACTAAACTAAGTACTGGTTTTATTTGGAACTTTTACCCACATTGAACACTGGTGAAGGCCTTGAGTTGTGTTTTTGTTTTGTCACATATTTGTACTATTTATAAAAAATTGTTTTGCAGTACTTGAGAAAAATAAACACTCCACTTATTCACTCTGCAGCTTTATCTGGAAATACAAACACACGCTATATTAAACCCACGATTTATTTACATTCGAAATTGTAGCTACTTTGTATAGTTTTTTTGTTGCTTTTGTGGTTCAGTGATATATAAATACCCATAATTCAAGAATTAATACCTCCCTCCCACAAAATAGCTATATGACACCAATTATCCATGTTGTTTTCACTCTACAGGTGTGACCATGGAAATGTTGACTTTGGTCTTTTCAAAGTAAAACCAGCGGGGTATAGAAAGTCTGAAACATTTGAGTGGTTGATTTATCGCACTAAATCATTGGCACAATATCTGTCACTGTCGAATAAAAGCGTTTCACAAATTCATCACATCGTTGGGATCTTCATTCAGAGCCTGATTGATGCCTTGTTTGTGCAGTAAAGTACGATAAACCCCTCTCTCGTGGCTTTGTGCTCCATTCCCCCTGTAGCAAAATGTCAGAGCAGGATGGCACATGCTCAAAAATAAGATACAATATTGCAGTTTATTGACGACTTAAGTATAATAATAAGAAAAATCTCTCACAGGCCACCTCGCCCTGTAAAACAACAAGGAATAAAACATCTCAAGTGTTCCCATTCAACATCATTGTTGACATGACAGCTTATCCTTAGTGAAATGGGCCTGTTGCATGCCTCTCTGACACTTTTCATTATCACCAGCACAAAAGCAACATTGAAAGAGGAGGAGGAAGGGGGGAGGGGGCTGACACTATCCCCACGCTCATTCATCATAGCTGAAGGTATCTGCATCATGCATTAGAGTCAATAAAGGCTGGTGAAACTGGAGCTGATTTCTTGCTAAATTCTGCCATTAGTCACAGGCCCATATTTCAGGATTGGGGGGTGGGGGGTGGGGGGGTGTCTGTGTGTCACAACTTTTTAAGATCGTTAGTTTAGGTGTAATTTCTGAAAAAAAGTTGTGTCAATCTTAAGGACTGGCCCATCTGTTAAATGCTTGAGTTTGTTTGTGGCCCTTTAAGGTTTCGATATCAGAGAAGCACATTTCGATGTGATGTTTTAAAAGTCTAATGGTTACCTTCAAAAAGTGGTAGAAGTTTTTTCCCCAGCTGCGCTTAGTGCGGCGTGATCACGTGAGCCACTTAACATCCCCCGCTGATATTTGATAGAAGCCTTAATCGTTATTTGGGGGCAGAACGGGACAATGGCGCCTGAAGGAGCATCAATTTCTTTCTTAAAACTCCAATAAGTGTCATGCATGTTAAATCGTTTGCAATTTTCAGCACCAGGCTTTACCCACAAGAGAAGCCGCTGAGAAATAAGCCATTATTTGCAACTCAATCCCATTTGATTTGTCTGTGCAGTGAAAGCAAATAGTTCGCATTGAGTTCTCTGAAACAAGTAAACCATAACATTTGGTCAGCCTTTCTCTTGTGGTTTGAGGGGAAACCAAAATATCCCATTCAGAACAGGCTTCCACAAGCTTCTCGGTGCCCACTGAACTCCTGCTGAACTGCTTGTTAATGATTATAACCCTGATATGTGCGGGTATATATGGTAAATGAGGGCACACTTAGGAAACCACAGGGGCCTTGTTATGCTTTGCTATTTTCTTACGGCTTAAGGAGGTCCACCTGTTCCCCGTTAAGTCATACCATGTTGCTGTTAAATCGGGACATTTTCAAACTATCACAAAATCAGTGATGTCAGCTACTCTGCTCCAATCGTTTTTGGGGTTAAATGTTTCATTAAAAAGAAAGAAAAAACACATGCTTCTCCTCTTGAACAAGTTATAAAGGCAAACAAAGTTACGAAGGCTAACGGACTTCGAAGTATTTGTCATGTGATTGCAAGTTTCAGTCATCTATGTGGAGATCTGATGGAAGAGACGGTAGCAGAGAGTAGTGATTGGACTGTTTTTGAAATGAAGAGGGGGTCATTTCATGCCATGTTGTTGCAGTGGATTGTAAACCCTTCAACGTGCAAGAAAAGATGAACAAATGGGAAATAAAAATGTTCTGTTTGCACTCACTTTGAGCTGTCTGGTGAGCACTTTCATGCAGGGCTAGAGCATACGTTAGCATGTTAGCATGAAATCAAACTCATTTTGTATTCTTCTGTGTTTTTATTCATCCTAAAGTAAAAGAACCAAAAGGAATGACCTGACACTCAGGTGTTTCTTTCTTCTTCAGTGTTAACACCACAAAAACAAACTACGGAAACAAGTTTGTCATGCTTGGATAACGTTACAGGAAGGGGGATCATATTTTAGTTTTTAATCATTAAATTCACTTGAATATCATTTTTCCTGCTTGTTGCCAAAGTACTTTCATGTATTTCTGTTGGAAGGAACATATTCCTACTAGGCTGGAATAATTAATCTTGTCACAATAAGCAGTCAGACACTGTTATAACTGTAGATAATCAGTCAACAGGGGGTTGAAAACATAATATTAATACTTAAAAATAACTACTTTTATGACTTTTTAATGTAAATACTTATATACTCCTCTAAAGGTCAGTCACATCAGTTTGATTGTCAGTTAGCATCCCAAATCGCTTCAAGGCTCAAACTGTTGACAGTAAGTTTCCAACAACTCTGGGAGGGGTGCGAGGGCGTCATATTTTATTGTGTAGTTAGTCTGGGTTTGTTGTCATAACTTATTATATATTTTAGCAGCATGCAGTTTGGAAACTTTGACTTTTGAAGCTCTGTTTGTACCGTGTTGAAAACTGTGTGATATTTGAAATTAGTCTAACTTTCAGAAACATCTTTTGGTGGAAGGTACAGCACATTTCCCCATTACCTAAAATATCTCCTCCATAGTCATGAACTTCTCTTTTACGTTTCCTTATAATACATTTAGAACAAATCTTACACAACTGTAATAGGTTAGTTGAAAGCAATAATATCAAGGTTGAACCTAATATTTTTCATTTACACTTGATTTTATTGCTTTCAACCAACGTTTCAGTTCTATCAGTGCATCTTTGAATCAGAGTTAGTCAAAATACGTGAAAGGTTTTGCTAATGTTTATCTACCACCTTTGGCCGATATATATGTACCAAACAAATTCATGTTAACGCAGTCCTGGTTTTATTTTGTTGCCAGTTTTGTCAGAGCTTTGGGAGAAGACTTTAAATTCAGCTTTAGTATAAATAGCTCAGGCAAGCTCTGGAACATGAATGTGCCCATGCTAGATTCAGGCTAGGAGCCAAATATTTTTGGCAACCTACTATTTAATACAAATCAAATTGAACTTTTTTTCCCCAAAGGATTAAAACAATATTTGGTGGGGGTTCAAAGGACACACAGAATAGGAAATTATAATATAAAGGAAGTGTACCAATCTTCATCTCATGTCCCATCACTCTTTTTTGTTAAGAGTGCTGATGAATACTTTTAGTTATATAAAACAACTGAAAATTGAGTATTAAAAACATTTCAAAAGATAACTGCCACAGCACACCTGGGATAAAAAAGATCATAAAGTCTGTAGTCTGTAGGCAATAGCCTGTATTACTCGCACTGTTCACACTTCACCAACAGGTTGCTACTGGACCCATAATTCCCCCCCCCCCCCCAACACCAACACCACTGCTCTGACTGTAAAAGTGAATTCCTCCTGATGACTGCAGTGGGCCTGCTTTGCCCTGGCTCTGAGCCAGCCCTGTCTACATTTCACTGATGGACTTGCACAGCAATTTGCCTGAACAAACTTATCCCAGCTGTACAGCGAAATCTCTGGAAAACACATCATTTTGACAATTACGGGCATGTTTGGCTTTTCAAATGGATTTTTCAGAGATGTTCTTTCCTGTAACTTGTGTTATTTGAGTAAGAATTCAAATAAAAGCAAAATGAATTATGGCTGCAATCCTCAGAGATCCAGCTTAAGCTTAGGTGTAACACTCAGCGGAAACCTGTCAGGGAATGAATAGCAGACTAATACAGGCTTCTGAATGTATTACAAGTGACACCATCGTAAATAATTAGTAAAAAAAGCGGCATGTTACTAACAACATTTACTCAACTATTGTACTTAGTTTTTTCCATTTCAACCTACTTTACACTTTTATAGTGCAGCAATGAGTCCTAAAACCAGGAAAAGACTTAATATTTTACCACTTCTAGTTTCCTCGTCTCGAAGTTGGTGTGATGGTGTTTTTGGTTAGAAGCCTTAAATAAGATCTGTGGTTAACACAAGCTGAAGAGAGTAGTACGATTTGTCTTAGGAAATAAAATACACCACCCCACTTGTGAATGTGTGAAGCTTCTGTGTGTCATAAAAACAGTGGTTGCTACAAGCAACTAAATGAGAGCGCTAAACATCATCATCCCGACACAAACTGACATCAGTTTAGCAGTAGCTTTTTTACCTGTAATGTTGAATATCATGGTTTGGTATGGTTGGTTTAACATAAGATTCCCATCTCAAAAATGTTTGCTCTCTTTGGCGGTACCTACGGGGATAAGTAATATTTGCATTTTTTGTGGTGTATGAATGTAGATGCAGACAACCTGTCTGGTACAAAACACCAATCTCCCCCTGGGATTATTAAAGTATTTCTGATTGTGATTGTGAATATTTGTCATCCCAACAGCAAACAGAGTAATACAAATGTTCTCCTATCTTTGACAGTTGCAAAATGAAAGTAACAATTAGAAGTTAATACTATAACATATAGGACTCTAAAATAGGTCCATTATAGGTACTTTAACTTTTGGACCTAAGTGCTGTATATTTTGTATAAAGTGGAGTAGTAAATAATACTCACGTTGAGTAATGCACAAGTGCAACGTTTACTAAATAATCCTGTCAAATAAATGTAGTGGAGTACAATGGGTAATGTTTCCCTCTGAAATGAAGTGGAGAAGAAGTATAATGCCGCATAAAATGGAAATACTCAAGTTAATACTTGAATTGATGTACTTGGTTAGTTTCCACCACTGTCTATTGTAGACAAACGGCCTCAAATGAGAAGATAAAGAGCTGACTGTAACACAGACAGAGGAAGCCCCTTATGGCAATCAAAGCTAAATGTATCAGCTCACACTTCGACAGGTTACAGAGAAGAAGAATCTTTGACTCCTGTGAATGTTCCTCCCTGCTTAATGCCTTAACAAAACCCCAGCCTGACAAATATGACAGGTCAATCTGTTTGCGAGCGACAACAAGTCATCACAAGATTCCTTTCCAGGGTGAAAGAGTTACACACACATCTGTTCTGAGAGAGAGAGGAGCGTTCTGAGCGGGGAAGGCCTTAAAGTTTCATCCTGCAAAATGGCGGGGGGATTTGTATTGTGAAAGGCCTGAGCAGAGCGAGGCGGGGCCCTTTGACAGGCTCTTTGTGAGCGGAGGAGTCACACATTAATTGCGGCGCAAGGGCGGCTGCCTCCACTGTCAGTGGGCTTTACGTCTGCAGTGCCAGGTGAAATACCACAGGCTTGGATTCAACAACTAAATACTTAACTCACACATTGTTCTCGTAAAGTGAGTGCTGAGTAAGATGTATCTGAAGGCAGCACTGTGTCAAAAACACTTCTGTCGTTACCTCAGTAATGGGTTAAGCCCCAAAACCTGTCAAATAGCACAGGGTTGACAAAACATACATCAACTTCTTACACAGTGATATGAATGGTGCACATTACAGCATGTGATAACCTGTGTGAATACCTAATATAAATATTCAATAGCAAGAAACTGTGTATGTTCAAAAATCACCAAAATGTCACTTTTTTTTGTTCAATTTATAATCGGAATGGAAAATTAAGTGTAATAACAAATAAACATAAAGAAATATGAAAAATTATCTTTTAACATATAACATTTGGAAGATCTATATTAGGTAAAGAGAGAACTTGAAGAAAATAAATAAACTTTAAAGACACTAGATACAAGCACATCCGAAGCCAGGCAGACAACAGAAACATGATGAACTGTTCAGTACACAGACAGGCAAAGGGAGAGGAGTTTACTCAGAGGTCAGAATCCATGTGAAAATATATTACATAATGGCACAATAAATCATTTATGTCAAGATTGTCAAACAGAGATTGCCAAATCTTTAGTGAACGTATCAGACTGATGCACTGATGCTCTGTTCAAATAAAGTCTGAGTGTCTCACAAAGCTACACATCCACTTTTTCCACCCTTATTTATTTGGCCAACATTTACTCTAACAGGCTCTGGTCAACAAATTGTAGATATATTTAAAGCTGCAAGCAGAGATAAACGGGTCCTCACACGACAATGTGCGTTGTGGAAACTGGATGCCGTTTGACACTGTGGTGCATTGCCATGACTGTTGCAGACTGGGCGTAATGCTAATGACATAACACATCTTCCACAACCTTCACTGTCCACTATGATAGAACACCTGCTTAACAAACATTTTATTGCTTTATATCAATTGTGGACCACACAATGTAATATTGCATGCAAATCGGATGGCATTTGTAACATAAGGCCAGTAGATGGCGCTATGACTGTGACTCAACGTTAATATTTTAAAGCAGTTTGGAGGATGTACTCTCAATAAGTTCTTGTATCATGCCGAGTATCTCAAATCAAATCACAAGGCATCAGCAAGGTGGGTTGAATGCAATGGAAAGCTTTTTGTAGCTGTGAATTATATCAAAAAAATAATAATAATATTGAACTGAAAATTTCAATTGCCACCAGATTGAAAATGTTATGCAGAAAATAGTAAATTTCCAGGCAAGAAATGCTTTGGTACGTTTGGCTTTCCCAACATCACCTGTCTCCAATAAATACATAATCAGCTGTTGCTCAAAACCACCTTCAAAATGTAAGCATATAGAAATACATTAATTAACTAAAATAATTACACTAACTTACAGGACATTTACTATGAGCAAAAACAGCAAGAAAATAAATGTTTGACTAATATAAATTATTGAAAAGTTTCAAGACTTTTATTTTCTTTTCAGCCGTGGGGTGTTTGGTAAAATGTGTACAACATTTGGATTGAACTGGACTCTACATGTTTGAAACAAATTCAGTCCTCTTTTAAGACCTTAACAGACACAAAACAGTGTCCATAACATTACCTGACAAGCCATAGAGATGTATATCTTTTTGAAGGATTTAAAAACAAATAAATGTTTGTCGGAATGATCAGTTTAAGCAAGGGCTCATTGCACACTGTAGGCTTTCAACATTTGGTAGTGCCTTGGAGAAAGGTTACAAAGAGTTTTCCACATGTCTTCCTTCATTTTGGGTGATTAAGTGGTAGAAAATTACCAAAAGTGTCCAACCGTTAAATTGTTTAACGCTAAATTTTGAGCGTGGAAATAAACAATTAGTCCCAGCATGCCACACATACTACAGTATATCATTCCAGAGCTCCCTTAATTTTCTTTCTGGACCAAGATTCAGAGGAACTGCAACACAAAACACTTTTGCTTTAACATTGGGTACTCACACTGCTTTTACAAATACAGATAGACACATTGTACCCCTCTTTACATCCTAACACCACTAACCCCATTCCTGCGGCTGTGGCCAAGATGAAGTGGTCTTAACAGCTCACAGATGCTCACCATGCACTGATGGTGGGCAGGTATTCAGGGTTGACTTCACCCCTCACCCCCCTCCTTCCCCGTGCTTCAGCGATTCACTGTGACAAGTTCAAAACACATGCTGGCTTTGCACTTTCAGCTACAAGTTGAAAGGGGCTGGAAACACATTTGGATGAAAAAGAGCCAAACTAACCATCCGCCCTGTTTCATCTGTTTCATCCAATTCCAAACGGCGGAGAAAGAAGAGGACACAGCTCAATTACATATGTCAATAACAGGCGTGTATCAAAAGCAGTTACCTTTTTGAAGTACATTTTTTGAGCACATTTTTCCAGTGAGTTTTTTTTTTGCACTTGGCTTGTCAATCAAACAGTTTGTAGCAGGATTGTGATGTCTTTCTCTTTGTTGATGAAGTTTGAGATTCTGCAGTCAGATCTTTAAAGTTGAAGTTGGTCGATTCGGCTTTTCTCTTTGAGAGAGCCCCCAAAAATGTCCAGCAGCAACCAGAAATATATCCCCCCTAATTACATAGGACAAAGTTTAAGTTGGGAAAACATGGTTTCTGGATTAGAGCTACTATAATATTATATTATAGGATTATATTTATTGTTGCAAAAATGTGTTTTCACTTTAATGTTGCAGCTGGTAAAGCTGATAGTCATTTTATTGTATTGGCTATTGATAGAAAGCTTGTGATTGTGAAGTTCTATCTATGACCAGATCATAATCCGATTGTTACTTATACTTTGTATTTTTTGTATCTGAATCAGCAAAGTACCTCTAACCAAAGCTATCAAAAAAAGTGCAAAGTTTATGTCCAAATGTAATAGACTCTGGGAAGATTCAACAAATATAAAGCCTTTATGAATTCAAAATAAACATTTAAAGAGCAATGGAATGCGTTTCCGTCCCAGTTTACCTTTTAACATGTTTAGAACGTTGGTACAAATGTGAAAAAATATTTTGTGCTGCATGAGTACTAATTTGCTCAAAGACAGTGTATGAACAGCTCTTTGTATACATGGTTCAGCTAAGGAAGTAGTTGCTATGCTTGCTATTGATGCACCTGTATCCAAAGTGACTGTGAAAGACAGAGGCAAATGTTTGACAAACGTTAATGTAACCAACAGCCTAAAATGACTCTTGAGCATTGAGAACAAATGAGGAAGTAATATGATGTTGTTATAGAGCCTATGTGGGGCTCTATAACAACATCATACGTTGCCTCGTATGATGTTGTTCGCTCCCATTTTTCCTGAGCTATTCTATCTACAAGTTACCAATAAAGTCCACTGAGACAAATGTAAAATTTGTGATATCGGGCTATATAAATAAACTTTGATTGATTGAAAGCTTTCTGTTCCCTAAAGCCTGTCAGGTTTTTTAAATCTGTGATTGTTCTCTAACCGTAAACAGCCAGATGTTACAATATATTACTATATGGCAAAGGTACTTTAATCATAATCAAGTACTTACCCATTTTTGTTTAGCAATTTCAAAGGCACCAATTACTTTGTAGATGTAGATGTAAAGTAGACAGATCATAACACACAACTGTTATCAGTTTTTCTGTCAAACTGAGCAGTATTTGCTTACACATCATCTGCTGATGATCAACATCTGTGCCTATGTGTAGTCTGTCAGAAGATATTAGCAGACATCAGGTTATCCCTGATCATCATGAGCTCCAGCTTGGTCCGGCCACCAGATGTCAGGCAGGTTGTAATATTAAACAGAGACCTTTAACAATGAATGGCAGAACACCTGCAACAAAAGCAACTACAAAGAGACTTTAGTCTGACAGCATTTCCTCTCTATTCAGCCTCATGCATGACCCCGGCACCATCTTGGAAAAAGATCTCTGCGTTTGTTGCTCTGGATCAGACGGCGGTCCCTCGAGAGAGCTCAAAAGCAGCTTTCACAAATTGAGCACCGACAGGCAGAAATTGAGGGTGGAGTGATGGAGAAAGGGCACGGTGCACCTGCCCGTAAATCTTGCAGAAGCTTTCCTTTCACGAGAAGCACTTGAAGAGAGAAATAACAAACAGTGGTCAGAAGGCCAGGGGATAAAGCAATGAGGGAGAGGCAGCTGATGGTCAAGAAAGATGTTGTTTGGTTTGGACAAACAGGGGCCACACTGGACACCTTTGAGATCCAAAAGTCAACCATGCAGACATTAAAATTCTGTCTGAGAGGGTCTTGCTCTTGTGATGTTATACCCAAGAACCTTCGGGTTGATTAACATAACCTACGTGTAAAACATCAATTACTACAGAACTCTCACAAGCTATTTCAATCTGTTGACAAATCAGACTCATTTGAATTTTTTACAAATTAAAGAAAAAAACATTTTGACAGTATTGAAAGCTGTTTGAATAGATGGCTGGATGACTTTCAGAACCTCTTAAGTATAGAATAAGCTGCCTCCTCCCTGTTATATTTGGTTAAGTCAGATACTAGGCTATGGGATACGGCATTCCTGGAGGTGCATGCGTTATGTTATTGTTCTGTTTGTGATGTGTGTGAGCATTGTCCTTGTCCTTGTCTTTTAACATAAAAAAAGCTGTTTAAATAATACAAGAATAATGATTCAACCAAAGGTTTTAATTGTATTCATCGGTGACACCTTTAATGACAAAAATGCAAATGCTCTGACTAAAAGTCTGCTGTGAGAAAGGCCCATAGCAAGCAGCTTCATGCATTTGCTATCATTGGCTAACTTGACTTAGCTTTGCCACATGAACATGTAGACTGTTACATACTAATCAAACATTTTTCCTTGCATGTACTCATAGCAAATAGGGCCTCTTATTATTTTGATGCTGTGCTGTCTTCCCTGTTCAAACACTCACTCCATCACCTGACTCTGAAATAAAACAAGTGCACCACAATGTAAGCATTGGTTATTCAAATGGGACTCTCAAATAACACAGGCAGCAAGCAAACAGCTCGCGGCCAAATGTGGCTCATGTAAAACTAATTATAACACTCCCCATGTTTGCACACACCTGAAGAGCAAGGCACACATTCAAGTGTCCATGATGCTTTTTGAACAAGTATAATCCAAAACAGATAAGCTTCTAAATATATTTAATAAAATATATAATATAATAAGTGAGGAAAAAATGATGTATCTCTTTCTTTTCAATACCTAGTTTTAGTACTTTTTAACTGTTAAATAAATGATGCTGGAGAATTTGTGCCAGAAATGTCTATATTAAAAGAGAATAATCTCCACAATTGGTAGTTTGTTATTTAATTTATGCAGTGGTAAGATTGTTTTTAGTGTACCGAAGTCCTAGATTTATTTTGTACGAGTTAACTAAGAATAAATAAACGTCAGCAAATACAATACTTAAAAAATTACAGTTGCAGTTATTCCAGTAAGGTGCATAATAACGGATGACATGTTTTTCAGACTTCACAGTTGTTATGCGTGACTTGCTGTGAAATTACTTTTGTTTGCTAAGATATAGTAATGATTAAAGTAATTATTACTCTCTATTGGATGAAGTGGCATTTAAAATGTACAATAATGTGAAAAAACAAAGAACAGACCCATAAAAAGGGAGGTACTTTGTTACAGTACTAATTGTTTGTCAATTATATTTTGAGAGCATATTTAATTCTGGTCAGGTTTATTTTAAATATCGCTTTTAGAGACAAATACAAACAGGACGAAAGGGAAGAAGGGTCAATTCAAGGGACCTTCTTTGCATCAGTACATGAGTGATCCATTGTTCAGCCCATCCATTTAAAAAACCTGAAGACTTTGAATAAAGTGTCACGCCAGTGGTTCACCGGAGCCTTTTACGGAGGGTTTCAAGGTGAATGGAAGCCACAACCACTAACCCTTTCACTGCCAAATGACTGCGGCCGAGCTCTTTCCTGGCTCGGTGAATTTCAAGGGGGTGGTGGCTTGAACCGCAAAGTTAATTAGGTTTGTTTATTTGGTTAAAATTTACATTCAGGAACCCTGAGCACATCCTTTATGGAGTCATATAAGAAAGGGCAGAATTGTTGAGGAGGGGAAGTAAGGATCAAAGTTTTAATGTGAGGCTTTGTTTATTGAGATGTGAGGTATTCAAATGATGGGCTGCCAGGCTGGAGTGCTTTTACAAGGTCATTGAACTGTCAATGTCAAAAGATAGATAGATAGATAGATAGATAGATAGATAGATAGATAGATAGATAGATAGATAGATAGATAGATAGATAGATAGATAGATAGATAGATAGATAGATAGATAGATAGATAGATAGATAGATAGATAGATAGAATAGATAGATAGATAGATAGATAGATAGATAGATAGATAGATAGATAGATAGATAGATAGATAGATAGATAGATAGATAGATAGATAGATAGATAGATAGATAGATAGATAGACCCAATCTTTCGTCTAAAAAATAGCCAATATCAGAGTACACGGTTAATTACTTAAATTTAAATTAGCATGTGTATGTGTGTTTTATTCCACTAAAGCGGAAGTCTGCCAGTTCTTGTTTCAAACTACAGCATGGATTTTGGGTGTGTAAAATGGTTACGAACAAGACATTTAATATTTAATAAGATAAGTAAAAATCATTTTGAATATTGAAATTTCTCAGTCCTAAAACAGGTCTTAATATATATTTTTTAATCTATTTGGATAAGATACACTTGATGTAAATGCAGACAAATTATGAACTGTACTTCGAAGGGAAAGAAACAGGACCAGAAAAAAGAATAGCCCAGTCATGCATAAACAAACAAGTACCCAGTGAAAACAACTTTATCTTTTCATAATGAAAACTAAACAAAGTTTCTGATATCAGAATGATGCAAATGAAGCCTAACAAAACCTGTGTGTTGTTTTGCATGGTTTGCCTTTGAAACTCCACTTTGCTATCATCAGATGTTCTAACTTAGTGTATGTAAATGACAGCTGGCACTCAATCACTCCGTACCTGGCATGTTTGTTTAGAGCTCAGATGTCTGTGGTAATTCATTACCTGCCAGGTGCTTCTGTGCGACACCACCGAGCTGCACTGACCAGTTTATTGAGGCAACTGCTGGTCTGGTCACTGCTTCCATCTTGTGTCCACTTTAGGGATTGCAAGGAGGAGCACATCGACATTGTAGACATTTTAGTCTCTTAACAGTTCCCTAAGTAGCTTTCAAAGTAAAATAAAAAAAAAAGTGCTTTATTTTTTTATTTTTTGTTTAAACCCAGTTGTATATATAGGATGCTGACGTTGGGGGGGAATAGACACAATAATGATAATAATAATAATAATAATAATAATAATAATAATAATAATAATAATAATAATAATAATAATAATAATAATAATAATAATAATAATAATACATTGTATTTCTAAGGCATTTGTAAAGCACACCATGCTTTCAGACCACAAAGTAAATAAGCCCCACAGGAAAAAAAATGTTTTTTTATGAACTGGTGGTCAAAGTCTAGCTCAATACATCCATTACATGTCTTCTCTAAGACTAGTAAAAAAGGAAAACATTTAAAAAAAATCAAAATTGACCCTACTATGTTAAAAAAACAAACATAAATTGTTACGTGGCTTTTGGAATTCTCAACTTCCCAACTGTATACTCAAAGTGAAATAAAAACAAGTTTCTCCAACCATTTTTTTTCTTCTTTTCGTGTGAGATACTTTAGGCTCAATGATGTTGGGTCAACATGAAACTTCTTAAATATTGAATCCACTGCAGGTGTCACAATATTTCTTCAGGCTAATATGCTTCCAGACATCTTTTCCACCACAGGCCTGAGTCTTCTTGATAACTTTATCAAATATAGGTCAGGCCTTTTTAAATCCAATTTAACAAATTGACTTGTCAAATAACTGGCATGCTGCTTCTGCGATGACATTTTTACCACCATTTTGAGATTAAAAGCTTTAAAGACTTGGTTACCTTATTAAGAACGGCATAATTCGACAAACAGCAAAAGAATAGCATTGATTTCATCATGGCTTGCAGAAGGATTAAAGGATTTCCTCTGAAAGTCAACATTTATACAACTAATTGAGTTTAAAACTCCAGTTATGTTTAGAATTATATTTGCGGGGGAATGACACAATGTTAACCACGGTAAGCAAACAATATGTTTGCTCTAAAATGACTAAAAAGAATGATCTTCCTCCACCCTGAAAGGGGGAAATCAGATAGCTGTCCAAGTTTTGTATTATTCTGTTGAACAACACATCCGTTAATATTTGTTCGTACTAGTTTACTAGTTATTTAAGCATTATTTAATATCTGTATGTATACATGTGTGTAAGGCTACAGCAAGGTGCAGATTCCTTAAAGCCACCAGTAACACAATACAGCTGGAGGCTTGCATTGACCTGCATGAGTGTCCTGCACAGACTAAAAAGAGGCTTCACCAGTGGACAGCATCATAATTTACATGATTTTGTGTGCTTGACACGTAAATAAGATGCACACAGATGCAACTATGTATACTTGAAAATAAAAGCAACAAAATAAATTAAACTATTTATCCAATGTTAAAGAGTTTACCATTTACAGTTGATCAAACATACTTCTCATCTGTATTGTTGCTTATCACTGCATTAGAAACATGTTATTAAATTAGACTACGTCTGTTGTCATACGAGAGTAGAGTATCGTTTTGTGTACAGTTATGGCCACTCAACCACAAAGAAAAGTTACAGCAAGAAGTTACTGCAATGGCTGCAGCAGAAAATGTAGATGAATGACGTGAGACAAGCCAATCACTGTGGGGGTAGGCGGGAGTTTCCGGTGACATTGACAAATCAGCACAGGCAACAGTAAAAAAACTTTAATATGTCAGCAAAACAACACCGAGGGGGAGGGAACTTTCGGACAGCAGTCATATTTTGAAGAAACATTACAATATTTTCATCTAATGGTGTGCAGTAACAGTTCAGCCGAAAGGTAAATTGACCAACGGCGCTTTGTTTTTGATAAATATTGACATGTTATTACTCAGCGTGCAGCTAACTGTCCAAACTTTCTGACACAGTTCGCTGATGCAGATTGTGTTCCCGGAGCTAGCTTGCAGGCTTGTAGATATGCTAGCTAACCTCAGCTAGGTAGCAAAGCTCAACAGAGCTCCAGCGAAGCAGACAGACATAACGCGTCCTGGTTGCTTTGTTTTGTGACACGGTGTGCCTGTAATTGTATTATTAAAGTTGATATAGGTCTATTAAATTGTCGCGAAGGTCATGTCGGGGGTTTGACTTTTATCCCTATTTCGAGTTTGTCTGCATATCCGTGATGGCCACCAGATTTTGGGGAAGCCATGATCCAATCAGAGTAAACGCTCTACATAGTGATAGCTACCGTTACTGTAACTGTACAGGGATTGTCAGTAGTTAACGATAACATTCTCCAACCTGCTTATATAACTCCACGCTGTATATTCTGTATATTATTGGTAATGGGCGTATTTAGATTTATGTTATAACGCAGCATAAAAGGTGTGCTGATTATGAGTAGCTAACATAAGATACGTCACACCTTTATTGATTAAAATGTGGTTGCATCAGTACAAGAAAGTAATAAATACAGACTTTATAATAACAGTGATGATTAACAGAAGTTATATAACATTAAACAATGTTTAAAACATACACAAGTGCATGTGGAAATAGAAATGTAAACAAATAAGAGTGTGACTAATAATAATAATAATAATAATAATACATTTAATCCATCAATCGTCTTTCACAACATTATTAAAAAATGCTGCAAAACAGTAAAATAAAAATGGAATAAAATAAGTTGAAAATATAATTAAGGCGGTAACACATAATGGGAAATTCATATAACAATAATTAAAGAATATAATTAATTTTAAACCAGAAAATGTATGATATGATATGTGTTTTTTCTTTGGTAACGTAGTAAAATAGTCAAAATAACACGATACAATGATAAACTATGGAATATGATACATAATACAGCATAATGATATAAATTGCGCAACAATATTAGACACTATTAATCTAGTACAACAATATAACATAGTGTAGGGTAGTGTAAGATATAACAAAATAAATGATGTGGTATAGTAAAGCAATATGAGATTAATTTAATTAAGTAGTGTGTGATATGGCAAAATATAATAAATAAGAATAATCCAAAACCAGTATGGGGATGTAAATAATCAGTGGTCTTCAAACTAGGTATTTGACAAAGAAAGTGCTCAGTCAAATTGATGTCAACTTTTTGAAATTTGTTTCGAAATACTTGGTTTATGTCATGTATGATTTATTTCAAATTGTTCTGTTAGTTAAGACTTTTACTTGTTCTGAAAGAGGCTTCAAAGTCGTTTTTTTGTTCTACAGATACTGTCAATATGTGTCATGTCTTACTTTTACTTAAAACATGGTACTCAATTCAATACATATTTGATTTATTTACATTTTATAATGATATTGTTCATGCAATGCAAATCAAAAATGTAAAGGGCAACAGTTATACGTTACATTACAAATGAAATGTTATGGATGTCATTTGTATTGCATAGCATTTAATCTTGTCCCTCCTTTCCCCCCTGAAGCTGTCTGGTATGCTCCCAGCATTACAGTAGATGTCCACCCCTTTAGACACATCAGGTGGTATGTCCCATCCTGGCCCTTCTCCGGGGGCAGGTCTATCCCCAGGGCCGATCTTGGGCCCCAGCCCTGGACCTGACCCCTCCCCAGGCTCTGTTCACAGTATGATGGGACCCAGTCCTGGGCCTGGAACACCCAATGCATCTCACGGCATGCAGGGACAGAGTGAATACTCTCAGGACGGCATGTATCCTATGCATAAGGTGTGTCTTTTGATGTCACTGCAGAACAACGACAGTGTAGTAGTTAGTTTATACCGGTATTGCTTATTGAAGATACCTCACATATGTTGCCTGATAAATAACAGGAAATACCAATTTAGAAATAACAAATATATGTTTAAGGTATTGAGAAAGTTTCTCTAAGGCATAACTTCTAAAGTCCACTGTTTTAGCTCTCCCTATGTTACCCTATGACATGTAAGGTGTCCTTGGGTGATTTGAAAGGCGCCCCCAAAATAAAATGTATTATTATTATTATTATTATTATTATTATTATTAACTTGTCCACTAGAGCATTACAAGTTAAAATGTTACTTTAATTTAAGAACTTTTGGTTTATGTTATGTTTAAAGACAAAATATAGTTAAAAATGTGTAGTTGGCCAGTAGTGTTTATTATGGTATATTGACCAAACAAGTCAACTTTATAAACATAAATTAAAAGAAAATCTATGTCCAATCAGTCATTTTTAAAAAATCTTCTTTTGATTTATTCTTCTTTACATTAAGCTGTAGTTTTTTGACAATTTTGGCATATAACTCCTAAGAAATAAAGCTTGGACAGATGTTGCCCAATAAACACCTTCTGACAAATGTATGACCTAATAAGGTTTTCTAAGATGAATAGAAAGAGTAACATGCTGTATTTAAAGCATGATTTGCCTATTTTTATCCCAGTCTTAAGATTTTCAGGTGTTAAGTTCACATTTGAATCAGAAAAATTTGTTGTATACAATGAATAAATCTTAATCCTGAATATTTATGTTTTATCGTCAGTCTATGGAGGGGATGAATGAAAAGACCATGGCAGATGCGATGCACTTTGGTCACATGAAAGGTGTGGGGATGAGATCTCTGCATAGCGGCATGGGACCACCACAGAGTCCAATGGACCAGCACAGCCAAGGTATCTTATCGCTAGCTAAGCTTATTTTTATGAATTTGTATTGCTCTTTTAACTTAAGAACGAAAATAACCCAGTCAACAACCAGATAAGATAAGAGGAAATTCAGTATACGGTGTGTTTTTTCTGCTTTTCTATCAGTTTATTAATCCAAACTTTTGGTATTTAAAACCATTATGCTCCTTCCTTTCTCTGGTAGGATACATATCCCCACATCCATCCCCCATGGGGGTCCATGAGCATGCTTCTAGTCCCATGTCAGGAGGTGGAGGTGGTGGGGGACCCAAACCACCCCACATGCCACCCTCCCAGTCCGGCCCTATGATGCCCATGGATCCTCAGTCAGCCGGGCCCAACATGTCCAACATGAGCCCTCAGGGCCGCGGGCCCTCTGCTTTCAGTCCGGTGCAGCTGCAGCAGCTCAGAGCGCAGATCCTGGCCTACAAGATCCTGGGCCGTGGGCAACCCCTGCCTGAAAACCTCCAACTAGCTGTTCAGGGCAAGAGAAGTCTACCCACAATGCAACAGCAGCAGCAACAACTTCAGCAGCAGCAGCAGCAACAGCAGCAGCAGCAGCAGCAGCAGCAGCAGGGATCTAGTGCTAGTCCTTACAACAGGCCTCTAGGTAAGAAGACACAGTCCAACAACTGTTTATTTTTATCTTTTGACTTTGTGATTCCATTCAATGGATCTGAACCAGGGGTGTCCAAACATTTTTCACTGAGGGCCACATACAGAAAAAACATACGAAGGGCTGGGCCCCTCACTACAGTAGAGGTGAGGTAAATTGCCTCATAGGTTAAGTTACAAGTTAGCAAAATCAAACAAATGTAGGTACATTATGGTTGATACTTGAATATGCTTTAAGAAACAAAATATCAGCCTACATCACAGCCTTCTTAGGGTTTCATTTATTTAGTATGCAGCTCCTACCTTAAAACTGAAGCCTCAAATCGCTTATAATAGGGGAAATATGAAGGGTGTATTTCAAGCTTGTTATGTACTTTTTCAACAGCTAAGATTAGCTAGAAAATGTTTTCAACTTTAAATGACGGAATTTATGTGACATTAGACTCACTAACAGAATTATTAAAATATGTATTTCTTTTGTGTTGGAAGGTATGCCAATGGCACCTTTGGTTGTTCCGCAGTCAAGCCCCTGCCCCACCCCAACCATGCAAGGACACAATCAAAGCACAGGACCCAAGCCTTGGCCTGAGGGTAAGTCATACCTGCATACGTGTACATTTACCTGTCAAAGTGAGGTTTTATTAGTTTTGACTCACTCTCCTCTCAGATGTTTGCTGTATGGTCTCACGTCAGGTTCTCTTTGAAATCAGCCTGAAGTGAATTCTTTGAAGCTTATAGTGCTGAAAGATTCTGTAATCCAAGGTTTGAACATATATGGGTATAATTTCCACTATAAGCAGGCAAGTGAAAAGCCAGGCGTTCAGTACAATTCCAGTTATTTGTCATTGAAGCAGCTAATTCCTGTTGTTGTTTCTCTTGGTGGCATTCAAAAAATATCATCTGATTTCCATTATTTCGTTTTTAGTCAACCAACCAAATTGCCAGCCAAATGTTTCCAACCCTTTTCAAACAAACGTAGCTAACAGCACATGCTCCAGAGTTGGTTAAAGGTGCCCTATGATTGTCTTTGAGGTTTTCCCTTTTAGGGCTGAACGATTAATTGCATTTGCGATAATATCGCGATATCACAAAACAAGATTTTCCAACCGCAAAGGCTGTGATTTGACTGGTCACGTGATCTGGTCACGTGACTTGCGAGCTAGCCGAGCCGAGCGAAGCCGAGCAGGCAGGGAAAGAAGTCAACGCTGCGCTTGAACCTGTTGCACAATGGCCTCAGGCTCGTCAGAAGAGTGCACGGCTGGAAGTTTGGTACCAAAGAGGGGCGGCACGTCAGTTGTGTGGAATTATTTTGGCTTTAAAAAGGAAGATGCTGCGCAACGTCAGGTATTGTGCAGAACGTGCCTTGCTACTGTTGCTACCTCACAAGGTTCACGATTGTAATCATGATTGATTTATTGCTTGTGTTTGTTGAAAAATACATGAGAAGAGGACCTTGAAAAAATAATCGCATATTAAATCGCAATTGCAATATTGAGGAAAAAAAATCACAATTAGATTATTTTCCAAAATCGTTCAGCCCTATTCCCTTTCCTGTAGTGTGTTATATAGGTTTGTGTGCATGTAACTGTCTGCAAAGGCTAAAATACCAAAGTTCCCTCCAAGTCTCCCACACCTCCCCCTCTCAACACCTCAATTGGACTCCTTTGTTTACTGCAGTAACATTGAGACATCCAACACAATGTACGTGATTAAGGGGCAGGACATCTCTGAGCGGATAACCAATCGCAACATAGCCGGCCAGCTAACCAATCAGAGAAGACTGGGCTCTGGTTTCAGACAGAGGGTGAAAAGAGGTGCTGCAGCACAGGCAGTGTCGGAAAATAAAGAGCTTATTGAACATTAAAGATGGAGACATGTCACTGTACAGGCACCAGATGAATACAGCCTACACCTTCAGGCCTCCCCCTTAAGCCACTTCCCCAACAATCGTAAACAACAAACAGGAAACATCAAATGCATGCAAGGGCAGAGTGCATGCATGTGACATGCAGGTAGAGCTACAGTGTTACAGTCCTGCGACATTTATTTATTTTCTGTTATGATGTAAAAAGTATTTCAACAAAAGGTAACATATACCTATGGATATCTGCATGTGCAAGTGTTACATCTAGCACTTAACAAATTCAACAAGTTTTTTTTATGACAACTTATATGAGTCCTTTATCCTCTAGACATTCCTGCTAGCAGCCACCCTATTAAGGTTTTGTGAAGTTTAATGAGAAGTGGGCAAAAGGTAACGCTTCATTTCACCTTCACAAGTCCACTGTGCCTCGTCATGGCTGCGGTTTTAAGGATCTCCTATTATGCTATATTTGAACAATATATTGTAGGGCAATATCATTACAAAACTTATCTGTGAAGTGTTTTGACCAAACAGATCACCCATTGTAGCATGCATCATCCCCCTCTATTTCAGCCCTTTTCCTGAAGTGCTGATTCTGTGACTGTCGCTTAAAATTTGAGCTGAGCTGAAGCTTGCCACCCCCCTTTGCAGCGTCATGGTCTCTGTCTGAAGAGAGAAGTTTCTAACGGAGAAACTCAGCTAAACGCTGCCGTGATTAAACACCATATTATATTCCAAACCACATCAAGCATTATTTCTGAAACACTTCTCAGTGTTTACCACTAGAACAGAGACATTATATGTATTATATAAACAACAACTCTGAGTCCCTCCTGCAGACATCCTGCTGAACACACACACACAGAGGTGCTGCGGAGGGGATTCTGCTCGCCACTGTATATGGGGGACGATAGGTTGGGACGTGTCACGTAGGCGAGACGTTGCCAGGAGTTCAATGTAAAGCCAGCCCACATTTAGGTTATGACGTCATAACCGAAGCAAATCTGGATCAGCTCGTTTGTACCCCCGTTTTTTGAGATGTGGGTAATGAGGAAAAGAGAGAGGGTTGTATTTTCTGACACTTTGTGAGTCTCCTTACACACCGGGGACACATATTTATGTATGATAAACATTAAAAAGTGCATTTTGCATAGTAGGGGACCTTTAAGGCTGGCATTAGGACTGAAGAGAAGCCGTCTAACTAATTATAATTTTGTGACAAAATTCAATAACAAAAATAATAGTTAAATACACATCAATAAACAAAGATACACAAGTAACCCTATAAAAGGTGTGCGGCAGTGGTTCAGTCTGTAGGGACTTGGACCAAAAAAAGTGGTGGATTTGTAGCTGGAGGGGCGCCAGTTCACCTCCTGGGCCCTGCCGAGGTGCCCTTGAGCAAGGCACCAAACCCCCAACTGCTCTTTTGCGCCGGGGAGACTGGCAGCCTTTGCTCTGGCACCTTTCCAGATGCGTGTGCATGTTTGCAACCAACATGTAAAAACTGTATAGTGTGTCAAACTGTGTGTGTGCTTAAAAATGCATGTGCGCACCTACCTGTGTGTGGTTATGGTATATATGCATATAAAAACAGAATGAAAACTGAATTTCCCCCTAGGGGGTGGATTAATAAAGATTCATCTTCTTTTTCTTCTTAAAAAATCTCATCTCCCTCTGAGGCCAATTTAAAACTGAGGTTGTCAAAACAGCTAAAGCTCCTCGAAATGGTTTGACGGCAAATTGGTCCCAGGAGAGAGAACAGACTTAGGGTGATCCAAAAATCTCTCCGTCTTGATTAAAGAGTGACCTTGTGGGGAGGCAAATGGGTAAGGCTAGATGGAGCCAGGCCTGGGAGAGGAAAGGCCCCTAACATATGTATGTTTCTGGTGTGCTGCTAGTCTTAAAGGAGCCTTTTATGCTTTTTGGGTTTTCCCTTATCTTTAGCGTGTTATATAGGTTTCTGTGCATGTAAATGGTGTCCAAAGGCTAAAATCCCATAGTTACCTCCATAGGGTAACCCCCCCTGCCTGGAACACGTCAATTGAAGTCCTTTCTTTGTTTCCGCGACATAGTGACATCACTACATAACACTTGCGCTTCTATTGGCTAGTGCTTTGACACATTGTAGGTGATAGGTTAAGGGGCGGTTCATCTCTAAGCGGTTGAGCAATCACAACAGAGCCGGCCTGCGAACCAATCAGAGCAGACTGGGCTCTGGTTTCAGACAGAGGGTAAAAATAGGTGCTGCAGCAGAGGCAGTATGAAAAAAATAAAGAGCTATTTGAACATTTAAGCATGGAAACATGTCACAGTAGAGGCACAAAAAATACAAACATGACATTTGGAAAATGAAAAATAAGATCTGCGACTTCTCCTTCTATATTGGTGCTAAAAAGCACATTATTGTGTTGAAGTACAAAAGCCAGCCTTGAATGTCATTGCTCAAAGGTCAAACCTGTATTGCCAGCTCACCTTTCATTATTACGATCATTGGTTTCAGGCCCTTACATTTTGTGGGTTAATTTTTGGGGGTGTAAATCTATAATCTGTGTTGGGACAGTGTTATGCTTTACCATGCATCAAGAGCAGCTGCTTTGTGTGTTTTGTTTGTTTTTATAAATACATTTTCATCATGTCTGTGACCCAATAACAGACAACATTTTTGTTCTCCAGGTCAGGGAGTTGAGAATCAAGCCAACGCTCAGAAGCACCTCACCCTTATTGCCAGTGGACGCCCATCCCCTGCACCCACCCAGGCCTCTGCTGTGCCAGCCGGCCCCATGCCAGGCAGTTCAGTGACCCCCCAGCCTCCCGGTCAGCAGGTGTCCCCCATGCTCCAGATGCAGAAACAGAACCGCATCACGCCCATCCAGAAGCCCCAGGGCCTGGACCCAGTGGGGATCCTGCAAGAGAGAGAGTACAGGTATCTATCACGCTATTATTGTCCTAAGCAAAGTTTTGCTGAGCTAGGATCTATAAAGAACGTTGTGCTCTTTAAAAAAAAGTCTGGAGCGGGTGTGTTGTCTTGAATAGCTTAAACAAGTTTGAGATTTGTGGCGAACTAGGCTCAACAGTTTTATTCCATAAAAACACTGTTTGTGTTTGTGTCAACCCTTAAAGGTCTCCTATTATGCTATATTTGAACCAGTGTTGGGAACGTTACTTTTAAACAGTAATTAGTTATAGTTACTCACTACTTGTTCCAAAAAGTAACTGAGTTAGTAACTGAATTACTCTATAATAAAAGTAACTACCGTATTTTCCGGACTATAAGGAGCACCAGAATATTAGCCGCACAAGCTAAAATTAGGGGAAAATCCTGTTTTGTTCATACATTAGCCGCACCGGACTATAAGCCGCAGGGTTCAAAGCTTGTGCAAAAAGTAGCGGCTTATAGTCCGGAAATTACGGTAGTTACCATGGAAAGTAACTATTTGCGTAACTGTAAAAAAAACGTTGCTATATGTCGAAGAATTTGGATTTCTCAGCAGTTTTCGCAAGTCAGCTGAAATGAGTAGAACAGATAGGTACCTGTTCATAGCTACTGGATGGCGAGCTATCATCTGTGGTGCAGGTATCGGTGTTTTGGGCCACTATCTTTGTAGATGCGTGTGTCGCTGTGAGATGCTTCATTAAATTAGAGTTGCTTACAACGGATGTCCACAAAGTCTTCCCTCCTGGACATAATGTATACTTTACATGCACTTTCTTTGACCTCAATTAATTTGAAGTAGTGCTTTTGATCAAGATACCAAACAGATCACCCATTGTAGCATGCCTCATCCCCCTCTATTTCAGCCCTGTTCCTGAAGTGCTGATTCTGTGACTGTCAATTTAAATTTGAGCTGAGCTGAAGCTGGCCACGCCCCTTTGGAGCATCATGGTATCTGTTTGAAGAGAGAAGTTTCTAATGGAGAAACTCAGCTAAACACTGGCGTGATTAAACGCAATATTATGTTCCAAACCACACCAAGCATTATTTCTGAAAAACTTCTCAGTGGCAAATCTGGATCAGCTCGTTTGTACCCCCCGTTTTTAGAGATGTGAGGAGGAAAAGAGAGAGGGTGGTATTTTCTGACATCAAAAAGTGCATTTTGCATAATAGGGGACCTTAATCAGAGCTAGCGCACTTTGTTTGTGTAAAACAACAAAGCCAAGACAGAGGACATAGCAGAGTGAAATACCACTTTTTACATGTTTACACGTTTATGTCCGTAAATAGATATTGGCTGTAAAATAAATAACAACATAACACTGAAAAGAACTGATGAAAGAACAGGTTAGGTTGGAGATCATCAATCCTTTAAACGCCAGATTTCACTCCCCATCCCATCCAGGTATCCTCATACCTGTGAAATGTATAATGTGAATAACATTTTGTTTGTGGACCACCATGGCCTTTGTTGTAGCTTCTGTTCACACAAATTACCAATATCCCCTGAGATATAAGCCCACTGGCTGAATCCTTTTCCGAAAACACTCATGGCTGATGGAGATATGAGGAAGGCTCGCAGGCCTTCTTGCTGTGGCTTGTTTTCCTTCTTTAACTTCCAAGGCTCTTGTTTTGAGAATGTGTTCTCCATGCTCACCTTTGAAAGATGACCTCTCTTCACCTCGTCTGTCCAATTAAGCCACCTGAACATGCTGTCGGGGAAAAAATCCCAGTAGCATTTATTTATTGATACACATCTGAGGCACCTGACAGTTGAGCGATCAATACTGTTAGACTCAATAAACACGACGTTTATATCACTTTAGTGACTTTATTCCAGTTCAGAACAGGACAACTCAGTGGCCACCATTTCCACTGTAACCGGTCTACTCCAGTAACTCAAACACACCACGCATGCGCACAAGCGTTCCCAGGGTCAAAAGGTTACAAAGAGGGAAAATACAAGTTAACAATCTCCCTATCCTTTTTTATGTGAAATGAAAAACAATAAATAATAATAAAACAATGTACAAGTAATACTTGTCACAAGATTTCAAATAAACATACAAAGTCATCCAATGACCATAAACAAAATAAAATGACATCCCGGTGACATCCTGCTACATTGAATTTTGACAAAAGATGAACATATTAATAATGCAAACGAAGTTTTCAGTGCTTTGAATTGTCTGTGCAATAAAGTTTTCACCTCAGATTCCACAGTCCTTCACTTAGAGCTTTCAAAAGCACCAGAGCCGAAGCTCCCTTTTTGGTGAGACAGTCAGCAAGTTGGCCTTTTGTGTCTGACCAGAGCATCTCTTTTATTTGCTTGCTTTGTATAAGCTCCTTAATACCACTTATATCCAACCTAAGTCTCTTTTCTGTGACCTGTTTAGTTGACTTGAGGGCATCGAACAGGGACCGATTGTCGGTTACACAGACCAGTGAAGGAGCATTCAGTTCAGCCTTACCAGTGGTGAGCTCAGAAAAAAGAGTTGCAAGGAAAATAGCATTGTCTACACCATCGGACATAGCAAGTGTTTCTCCTGCAAGGGTGCTTCGTACAACACGTCGAATTCTTTTGGACTGCCAACACAGAGGAGAAAACTTTCCTCTTTCTCCCATAAGAACAATCAATGTCCCCCCCTGTGTACCTCCATCAGGAAGATTACCCAGAGAAGCATCACTGAAAACCACCAAGTGAAGAGCATCGTTTCCTAAATGCTGGAACTTGAGGGTCACCTTGTCTGCCTTAAGCTTACGGATAAGTTTATTTACCTCATGCATAGACTGCACCGTAGCATTTTTGATATTAGATGCCAAACTACATGAGTCAAACATAACATCTGGTCTGGTCTGCTTGGCAACCCATAGGACTTGTCCTATTTTTGACCTAAGCTGCTCTTTTTCAGTGTCATTAAGGGGCGCATCCCTAAGTATAGCACGTGCTGGTTGCATGTGAAGAGGTTGTAAATTCTCAATGTAACTGTGCTGATGTACCTGAACTACACCATCAACAGTAGCAAAATCCATTCCTACATAGGAGAAATGCTCATGTTCCTCACGCCCTACATGGAACGCAGACTTCAGTAGGGGAATCACATCTGTTGAAAAATCTTGCGAGCCTGCCCAAAGAAAATCATCTACATGGCATGCAAGTACTCCAGTAACCTTAAACTGCTCGTCTAACCAATAAAAGACTGCTGGATCCACCTGCGACATTTGACCACCTGTGCCCAGCATGGTTTCTTTGACTTTGTTATACCAATATAGAGATGCATCAGCAAGACCATATACACATTTCTTCAGTTTCCATATAACATTTGCACTGCCTGCCTCAGGAGGGGGCCGGATATAAATATCCCTAGACAGCTCCATGCCCTGCAAGAATGCAGATTTGATATCCATAGAATGGACTTGCCACTGGTTTTGACAGATTACTGATAACAACAGCCTAAGAGATTCTGAAGCACAGGTTGGAGAATCTTTCTGTAACTCTTGCATATTAAGCTCTTCAAACCCTCTGGCTACGAGTCGTGCTTTAGGCACAATACCCTTGGGAGAGTCTTTGAGACTACAGACCCATCTAGTGGAGACACATTTTTGGCCTGCATTATCAACCTCCTCAAACACATGATTATTGTGCCAATTTTGTATCTCTTCTTGTTTTGCTGCATCAAATGAAATGTCTTTTGCTATGAGTACATCAGCCTCCCTGTCTTCTGACTCAACGTTAAGACTACCAACAGATGACATATCAACTGACTCCTTTTGTCCCTCACTGCCATCAGGTTCAAGATGTTGTAAGTTAAACCAGTTTTTATGCTGTCCTGTGGCTTTTCCTGCTCTGCCTAAAACTCTGGCTGTATGTTGAATGCCATCATCTCTGCTCACAAATGTTACAGTCTGACCTGTTCTTAACCTTACACCTGCAAAAGGGGCAGGGTCACCACAGGCCCTGTGCTCTGTGTCAGTTTGTGTCACATTAGGTTGTGTGATGGGTGGGTGCAACACTTCTCCTGTATTCACCTCCATGTCACTGATGTTCTCCTGTTCATTGTCAGTATTATGGTCACTATCTGAGCTATCTTCTGTAGTGTTTGACACGCCTACCTCACTTTCTGCTTTTCTGTTAGCATCATCTTGAGCAATCTGCTTGTCGTGTTCCTCTGTGTTCACCTTACAAAGCCTGGAATGATGCACTCTAACAAGAATCCCACCATGTCTTACAAATACAACAGCCCCATCCTGACCAATAACCACCCCTGGTCCCTTCCACTCAGTGCAGTCTGCTCGTTTGTAATATACTCTGTCTCCTGTCACATATTTGTCATCTGTAGGTCTGAGCTGCTTGCGAAGTGCCCTCCTAATTCTCTCTGAGCATTCGGCTTCAGTGAATGCTTTCCTGGAAGCATGCAAAGCTGATATGTGTTCTCCTACCCTAGCACTTACAGTGGTGCCCTCTAAGGCAGGTAGCTTATCAACTAACACAGAGGGGAGGTTAGGATTCTGTCCAAATACTAATTGATGCGGGCTGTAACCATGAACACTGAGCATACTGTTCTTGGCCATGAGGGCCCAGTCAAGAGCAGTGTGCCAGTCACATCCATTTTCCCGTTTCACTTTCTGGATGATTTCGGTGAGTGTCTGATTGTGTCTTTCCAGTAGGCCGTTGCTCCAGGGACTGTATCCTGCTGTTGTTCTTGTCTCAATGTTGAAGTTTTCTGCCATGTCTCTGATTTCCTGATTATTGAATTCTCCACCGTTGTCACTGTATAGTCTCCGGGGGGGGCCATGTACGCTTATCCATGTGTGAATGAAGGAGTTGACAATTTCACAGGATTTCTTTGTTTTCACAATGTTTCCAGCACTGAAACGTGTAAAATGGTCGATGATATGGAGATACCATACACCTGGTTCCAACTCATGCAGGTCCACTGCTACCGTTTCATTGTACTCTGAGGCCAAGGGCAAACCTGCAGCAGGCCTTGGTTTGGTCTTGCTGTACCTCTTGCATATGTCACAGTCATGTACTATTTGTTGCAAAATAGTGACACAGTCTTTGTCCTTATTTCCTGCGCTTTGAATGAGCCTTTGTAGACGATCTGCTGAGGCATGGCCAAACTGTTTGTGAAGCTTCAGAAGAACTTTGTGTTTCTCATTGGTGGACATGTTTTCTGTCACAGTAAGGACTTCATCCTCAGGCTCACTCTTTTCCGTATCTTTGTCTCTGATGTCTACACAGTAGTGGCCAGAGCTAGTGAATTCAAGAGGCACAGGTTGTCTGAACATCACAGCTCGGTCGTTTTCCATGTCCAAAATGGTTCCTGCTTTCTTCAAAGATGTTTTGCTCAGCAGCAGTGGGATGTCAGCTTTGACCACTTCAGCTTCAACATGACATTTTGTCTGTCCTATCTTAGCAGGTAGTTTTACTTTTCTGCTGGAATACACTAAGTTTCCATCTCCAAATCGAAATGGCCTGCTACTGGGTATTTCTGTTTGCAGCACCTGGTTCACTTGGTCTGGGCTGAGGTCTTTCACATAGCTTTCCAGCCATTTCTCCCCACATACAGTACGAGTACAAGCAGTGTCAATGATAGCTGACCCCAGGGATTCAGCCAGGAAGATTTCTGAATCAGACATTGAAGCTTTGGTAAACAGTGTGATGTTACATTCGTCAACATTTTCTTCTTCAGTTAGTTTGACATGTTCACTCTTCTTATGAGGACAATCTTTAGCCCAATGAAACGTGCTCTGACAGATGGCACATCTTGATCTCCTACCGAATTTATCCAGTGGATTGGTACCTTGTAAGGGCTGCCTCTGTTGTCCAGTCTGTACCGTGTATCGTTGTCCTCGTCCTTGCGGTCTTTGCTCTGTAAAGAACGCCACGTCCTGCTGGTTCACTTGTATTCCGCTTGACGAGCCTGGCGCTTTTCCTCCGAAAATCCTCTTAAGTGCCGATTTCATATCGACGAACTTCAAGTCCGTGCACGCAGTCAGTGCAAGTTGCCTGCTTTTCACGTCCAGACAAGCCGTGTCCAAGAGCTTAAATGCTAACACAGCATCGGGTAGCGTCATATTGTACTTTTTCATCCGGTTATATCTCTGCTCGAAGTCAATTATGTAGTCCGATATGGACAGAGAACTTTCTTTTGTGATGCTATCAAAATGAGAATACGCTTCATATGCACGGTCTTTTTCCTCCTTTAGAAACACACTATCCAATTTAGCTAACAACGTATCCATACCGGTATCAATGTCCAAGTCATCTGCAGGTATTTCCATTGCGATTTCCCGGGCTCTTCCTTGAAGCCCCAAGGCGACAGCAAGTGCATGTTTCTCTTTGTCGAGTTCTGTAACACGCGTCCAGACGTTAATTTCATTTTTCCAACTCTCGTACGGCTTGGTCTCGTCAAACTTCGGCGGAATTTTGTAACTAGCAACCATCCTCTGCTACCAATGTTAGACTCAATAAACACGACGTTTATATCACTTTAGTGACTTTATTCCAGTTCAGAACAGGACAACTCAGTGGCCACCATTTCCACTGTAACCGGTCTACTCCAGTAACTCAAACACACCACGCATGCGCACAAGCGTTCCCAGGGTCAAAAGGTTACAAAGAGGGAAAATACAAGTTAACAAATACTACAGATTACATACTGGGAGTACGTGTGTGTACTCTCTGCTCTCCTGAACAACTTGTGACAAGCGACAAGGAAGTTGTTGAATTGAAGTTGAATAAAGATGCTTATCCACCTTTAATGTGCACCCCTTCCAAAACTGTATGAGGATCTTACTGAAACCATGATTTCAAATGCTGTTTAGTCATGTAGGTGTCAAGCACAAGCTTTTGATTCCTTGATTTTTGAGCTCTATGCTAATATCCGTATGTGGTAATTAAGGGAGATCTTATAAAGTTATATTTGCCTATGTTTTTTTGTTTCATTTTATTAAAAAAAAGGATGAATTCACGTTTAAGATGGGTAAGTGCATCCAAATATTAAGTCATTAGTATAAAATGATTGTATCCAGTTCTTTTTATACATCCGTGCTGCTTGTCAGGGCCATTAGATGGTCAAACTGTGCAATTCAGACAGTTAACCTCAAGCCTCGTTTGGCATTTCAGCTTTACTTTACTTAACCCAAACCTATAGGCACATACTGAAGCATCTGCAGTCTATCTATTAATATAGCTCTAGCTCAAATCCTAATGATGGTACCTTCATAACACTCCAGATTCTGCAAGGCCACGTTCTTATATCTGCCATTTGCAAATAAATCCGTCAATAACACTAACTTAATCATCCAAAGATCTCATCCTCCATTAATCAGTATTAATCGTGCCAGTCGTATATTTATACCCAAAATGCCAGACATTTCAGATTCTAATTTCTCAAATGTGAGGATTTGATAATGTGTAATTGTTTATATTATTGTAAATTGAGTATCTCTTGGATTTGATTTGTCGTTTGGACATTATTTCACATTTTAAGATGCAAATGAAAATTGACTTTATCTAACATTTTATTTACTTCTTATTTTTGGGAAACTTCGTTGCATTATCATACACCTTTCTCTTCCATTGTTTTCAGTCTTCCTATATACTGTCCGATCTATACAATTAAAAAAAGTAACAACAACAAAGTTCAGTGAAAAGAAATCAATAATAGCAGCCTTGATATTTCCACTGACACTTCGGGTAAACGAGGAAACGTCTCTAAACCTTTAGTGTTTACTTTAAATCATTATCACTTTGCAGACAGAAAGTTTGGCTGCAATTAAGTCAGTACACAACAACTTTAGTCATCCCTATCTAGGGCAACTGTGTGCGACAGCGAGAAAACAGGCATTAATATTCTTTTCGTGTCTGAGAGGAAGGAGGTGCTTCTGCCATCCAGACTCAGGAGGCTGAGAAATGTTTTTAAGTCGATTTAATTTGTTTAACGCAATTTATACACAATAAACTCAATGTGCTTTACAATAAAACAGGAGATAAACAACACATTAAGAAATATACAATACTCCTGGACTATATTTTACACATTACAATTATTAATTACGTTTGGAGTATTTTATAAATCCTAACCACCAAACACACTACATACATTTTTGATATTTATATTTTATACTGTGTATTATTTATGAACATACTCTTTTGTACATATATATCTTTTTTTATTGTTGAAATGTATACGTTTAATGTTAATGTTTATTTTTTATTTTATTTTATTTTAATTGTATTATATTTTTACTCATGCAAATGCCTGTTAAGATAATATTTGTTGCTGGCGCAGCATGAAACAAAACAAGGCATTGCACATAATTAGAAATTAAACAGTAGAAATAAACAATTCTAAACTATGATCATCTTCAAATAGAAAAAGAAACAAACATAGAGAGGTAAAAAAAAGGAAATATACTGTATATATGCAGTTGACTATGAAGATAAAGAATCTATAAACTGTTTGACAAATAAACACTATTGATGTCAACATGAATGGGATGAAATAAAAGTATATCTAATCTGATTCAATTTAAAATATAATAAAGTTCCTTATAAGACTTGTCCTATTCCTAACCTTCGATTAAGTTTGTATTCTAGGGTTATTATGGAGACAATTACATGATGAAGTATCTGATTGGGCTATTAGTCAGTGAGCAGAACGGAAATACATTTAGGAGTCATAACATTTAGGGACTTGCAGACAAATAGTAATTCTTTAAAAATACAATCCCATAATGTACCTGCAGCCAGTTGTTTTTTTTCAGTACAAATGTAATGGTTTTTTATTTTCCAAGTCCCTCTCCAGCCACGTATTGTATTCTACTAGGTTCTGAAGAGCCCAGTTTTGCTCCAAGGTTTTACCTTTTGTGAGACAGAAAAACAACATGGAAAGAACCAAACCAGCGTGTCACCACCTTCTGACTTCTTTACTCTTAACGTCAAACCTCCTCTTTCCAACAGCATCAACACCCAGGATGTCATTTTCTGGAGCTTGACCAAAGCAGTAAATAGTGTTTGGTAGTGTGTTTACATTTTCCAACAAGCAAGGCTAGTTGATTTCACGCAGGTTTGTGTGGGAAATATATTAAGTAACAATGAAAAGATAATTATTTTCCAAGTCCCTCTCCAGCCACGTATTGTTGATTTGGGAAGTCTTGCGAAGAGCGAAAAATGAATCAAATCTCCCAGAGAATAATGCATGGACACAGTTTGGTATCAAGGACAACACCCTGGTTCTGACATGCTCGCTGGGCCGGAGAGCAAATGATGACAACATGGATACAATCTCTTTTTGAGAGATCCACTGATTGATGACAAGATCATTTACCAGACCGAGGGGTGTTTGAGTATGTGAGTTTCTCTCCAGGGTGGTTGTTACTGTTTGATTTACCATCGTCATATTGTTCCCCAGGTTACAGGCTCGGATTGCACATCGAATCCAGGAACTGGAAAGTTTGCCGGGCTCTCTGCCCCCCGACCTGAGGACTAAAGCCACAGTGGAGCTCAAGGCCCTGCGTCTGCTCAACTTCCAGCGGCAGGTACACAGCAGCTGCTCCACTCATGTTCAGCTTGACTGCACAGAATATTCATTTACTCAGTCGATGTATAACTCTCAGTTGATGGAGTCAACCTTTTACACTCAGGAGTCCTGAGTGTAAAAGGTGTGTCCTCTCTGTGAAAACTCTGTGTCCTGAGTCAGGACACAGAGTATATTGATTCCTCACATCAAATCTAAACAGTAGGCGTTAGTTTTCTGACCTGTTGTTACTTAACATAACTTTTATTTTCTTACGAGACTTAAAGAGTGAAAGAGTTGGATGAAATTAGTTTTCTTCCTGTATAATATTGCAATTTACACAATCATGCAATTTAATTTATATTGTAGTATCTAGACCATTTAGTTGTTTAAACACCTATAGAACTTGCCAGTTTAACTATGACTCCCTGCAGTAACAGCTTTATGTTATACTGTTACAGAATATCTCAATGCACGTTATGTTAAATGGTTATTTGCATTGTTCCCACCTGAAAAACCTGGTGCTTTTTGTCTAAACCGGGTAACAGGGGCGCTGCACCCTCTTACTCTTGGTGTGCGCCCTAACCCAAATGCCAATTTTCCCCCTAAAATTTAAGAGTGATGCCAGAAAACCATATTTCTGTTTGTCAAAAACGGTATAATTACTCCAAAATTATGAAAATGAGGTCAAATAGAGCGTCACACAGCCGAGACAGCTTTGTTTTTATGGAGCTTTGAATAAATAGGGGATGGATGTCCTGTCGGTCTGCCGGTTGACGAGTGGCATGCAGCAGGCTTACACTGAAACTGTGAATTCTGAATTAGATTGTTTCTTTTACTCTCCTTTTTTCTGTAGAGGAAGTAAAGAAACCATAACTCATGTTCCGGTGTTTAAGGTGCAATATTTGACTCAGCAGCTTTAAGACAAGAAGAAACTATTATTTTCTATTAGCTATTATAAATATATTTTTGGCAGGAAGTGACTTTTTTTTTTCTAGTAAAAGCCCTGTAGACTATCTAAGTTTAAGTAAAGGAATGTATTAAAGTGTGGCGTGTTTCCTGTCTGTGATACCAACTGGACCATCATTGAAAATGTCCTGGATAATTATCTGTAGAAAAGATTAGGAAACCTGATTTAATTTAGACTTCATCATCTTGCTCTGTTCCCTACGGCACTTGTACATTTTCTACTTTTTTTTAAAGGAAAATTACTTACTAACTAACTAAATTGAATATCTCAGGCTATTAAAAGTGTAATGATGTCTCTTAAGATACAGATGGATGTATTTCTATCAGTTCTGCCTACGGTTGACGTTTTCTGCTCACATGTACAGTTCTGACATTATTTAAATTCCTAATCTCCAGCTGAGACAGGACGTGGTGGCTTGTATGAGGCGAGACACCACCCTGGAGACGGCCCTCAACTCCAAGGCTTACAGACGCAGCAAGCGGCAGACACTGAGGGAGGCGCGCATGACTGAGAAGCTGGAGAAGCAGCAGAAGCTGGAGCAGGAGAAGAAGCGCAGACAGAAACACCAGGTGATCCACAGTGTTTGTAATAATGTTCAGAGAGGAGCAGGAGTGCTTCCAAAAAACAAAAGTGGTCTTTTGTGTTTTTCTATTCATTGCGTGAATTTGTTATGAATGCCCTGGAAACAAGAGGTATCATCATAACTCAAAATTCAATATTTCACTAAATGTAATTCTGCAAGCTATAACTTAAGAAGTGAAGATAAAGAGAAAAACACAGCAGCTGTCAGAAAGATTGTTTATTCATAATCAACATCCACAGTCACCACTAAACCTGCGAGATGGCAGTGGCACCACAGTGCTTTATTCTTTTTTCTAGTGTGCAATGTTTCTAGTTTACGCTTTGTGATTTGCTTTTCAGGAATATCTCAACAGTATCCTTCAGCATGCAAAGGACTTCAAAGAGTATCACCGCTCGATTTCTGGGAAAATGCAGAAGCTCACCAGAGCCATCGCCACCTGGCACACCAACACGGAGCGGGAGCAGAAGAAGGAGACTGAGAGAATTGAGAAGGAGAGGATGAGGAGGCTCATGGTAAGGACCTGAAAGTCAAAATGTATATTAATTCACACCTTTAAAAAGTAAAAACCTAATATCTGTAAGAGTTGTAGGGATGAAAGACACACACAGAGAACCTGTACAAGGATTAAACTAATAAATGAGTTACAAAGCATTATCTGTCTACCACACTGTGTGTTCTACTCACTGTGAATAATCCCACTGATCTATTTCTCTGTCAATCGACGTATCAACAGCCCTGGTTCTTAGAAACAAAATGTGCTATCAGGCGCTCTTGCAAACCTTGCTTGGGTGTTATTATGGCCACCCAATCAGCATGTGAGCATTAGTTTGGATGTGTCCCATTTTACTTTACGGTGCAATAGGCGCAATGTTTTCTTTAGGAATGGTAATAATAAGTCATTTCTAAAAACTCAAAGACACTTTACAGAGGTCAAATTCATCAAAACATAATTAAAACAACACACTTAAAATATGTAAAACACAACATTAATTTACATATAGTTCCCTGTGTTATGTATTTGTTATGATGCTTTTATAAATGATTCACATTCTAGTAGTTAACAATGACCATTATGACGTTAAAGGCACTAGTGACATTGTTTCATTTGACTAAAACCTTGTAAAAAACATTTTGGTTCTTCTAATTTATTGATTTTCAATGTATTCTCTTTAAGCTTCAGAATTATGATAAAATGCATTAAAACATGTCTCCATGATTTAATGTTCAAAAAGCTCTTTATTTTTCTCATACTGCCTGTGATGCAGCACCTCTTTTTACCCTCTGTCTGAAACCAGAGACCAGACTGCTCTGATTGGTTAGCTGCCCGGCTCTGTTGTGATTGGTTAACCGCTCAGAGATATACCGCCCCTTAGCCTATCACGTACAAGTGTTACATAGTGATGTCACTATGGCGCGGAAGTTAAACAGAGGTGTACATTGAAGGCGTTTCAGGCAGCATGCCAAAAAGCATAATAGGGCCTCTTTAACACATAAGAAGCAGATTAGTTTTCCTGCATTGACAGTAAAAATACAGCAGCCATTGTGCCTAAAAATTAACATGTGGGTTTCAGGTTTTGTTTGACTGATGTAAGGAACATGCCAATAACACTCCTCTAGAATAATTAACATCCTGTCCCCCACTCAGGCAGAAGATGAGGAAGGCTACCGAAAGCTAATTGACCAAAAGAAAGACAAGCGTCTGGCCTACCTCCTGCAGCAGACGGATGAATACGTGGCTAACCTCACCACCCTGGTGTATGAACACAAAGCCGCCCAGGCTGCCAAGGACAAGAAGAAGAAGAAGAAGAAAAAGAAGGTAGGAACAGAGATCAGGTGGTGATTTTTCACACAAAGCTTCTTTACATGTCTATAGATGTTTGATTTGTATTCTACTAGGTTCTGAAAAGCCCTGTTTTGCTCCAAGGTTTTACCTTTTGTGAGACAGAAAAACAACACGGAAAGAACCAAACCAGCGTGTCACCACCTTCTGACTTCTTTACTCTTAACGTCAAACCTCCTCTTTCCAACAGCATCAACACCCAGGATGTCATTTTCTGGAGCTTGACCAAAGCAGTAAATAGTGTTTGGTAGTGTGTTTACATTTTCCAACAAGCAAGTGTAGTTGATTTCACGCAGTTTGTGTGGGAAATATATTAAGTAACAATGAAAAGATTATCGCTGTAAAAAATAATTCGACAATGTACTCAGCCAATCGCTGATATGTTTGTCCAATCACCTATCCCCAGCAGTAAAATGACTTTTTGGTCGAAACACAGTGTATTGATGTAGGTATACGGTAATCTTTTTATCCTGACATAAAGTCAATTAAGTCCTCTCTCTGAGCTCCAACCACTGCTGTGGCATGAATCATGCCTTATAACGACCTTAATCTCATGGTTCGTTATTTGGTTTATTTCAAGCCTCTCCCAGTAGATACTGTCGTGATGGTCAGACTCAGTGACACAGTGGGCTGACAGTACACACTCCCCCGACATCATTTCACACCTTTGAGAGGCAGAAATAATCTGTGGTTGATACAAGCTTATAACACTTCCACCTTTTTTCCTTTGATATGAATATGTCAGTGAATACCCCACTGGTAGGGTGTCTTAAGACTTGGCTTTTCTTAAAAAAGGCCATTGCTAGCAAGTGACTACATGAGGCTACTTGACGTCATCACACCGTCATAAGCCACCGTAAGCTTAGCGATGGTGACGCAAAGTTATAAATGTCAGCTGTTTATTTCTGGCAAATAAGTATCAAAAACCTGTTTGCCACGTAGCTTATTTTCTGAAATATTCAAAAATCCATATGATATGTCAGCTGATTGTTGTATCTGTTTAGAAGGTGGATGGAGATGGCGAGGGCACCAGCGCCATTGGACCTGATGGAGAGGTGAGCTGCAAAGCTTTGAGTTGTTATTTGTTGCTATTTTATTGTATTTTTGACATTTTGGTCATACAATTCTGTTTGTTTTGAATCTGCTAGGATCTTATTATACTGTAATAACAAGGTAGAAGGGGTTTACTGTACTTTTTGTTTCACTCTTACAGCTTTCATAGCGTTTTTGGCGGTGTAAACCTCTGAAAAACTATTTTTTCACAACCTGATCAGCATCAAACAGCTGATAGGCACAGTAAGAAACTAGCTGGTAGGCATAGACATAGACAGAGGAGTGTTAAGCAGAAAAGGAGCCGGATACTCCTTGGGAAATTGGTGGAGACTTTATTCATCAGATGGACATAACTCTGAATGACTACTAACTTTGAGCTGGAAGCTACTGTTTACTCACAAGTTCAACATAATGACATAAAACAATTGTTTCAATGTCAATTTTGTGTTTCCCCCATCATTCAAACACTAATTTCATCCCACATGCCTGCCTGAATCATGGATGGAGCTGTAATGTTGTGCCTCATTTCTTGATGATATATAACTATCACGCTAATCTCCTGGTGATATTTACTGCTCTGCTGCTGTAACTGAGGAGGTTATTACGGCTGCGATGATACCATCCCACACTTGACTTTCAAAATGTGCCCTGGCAGAAATGAAAAGAAAAATCATATCATATCAAACAATAATCATCCTTTCGAAGGCTGACAGCACCCTAGGTGATGGTACTTTCAAAGCAAATGTACCTCTTGTCAATAATGCAACAAACAGACTCCATTGTTTGTTCTCCCTTACAGCCTGCCTCAGATTTTAATCAAGCTTGCTCCATCCTCAGGAATAGATCCGCTAAAGTGTAATTAAATCCCTCAGTGGTTGTTAATCTTTAAAGGGAAAGTAGAAATCCTAAATGTCGCATGCTAATGAATCATTATATCATATTATCGCTCCTTGCAGCATTTTGAACAAGAATAAGTGAGTTTAGAATAGAACTTAAAACACGAGCAATTTTCCAGATCAGTTCAGTTTATTATCATCATGATGGGCTGGAAATAATGAAATGCAGGATTAAAACATTCCAATTTTCATTAATAATGAGCATTTATATACAATGATTCACAAGTTAATTTATTTCTTGCACACAATGTGATCCAGCAGATATAGACCCAGCGCCTTAAGCTTTAGAAGAAGAAGAGGAATGCAGAGCAAAGGTTTGGTAAACACATACGGAAAATAGACATCCGGAGATTTGTCAGATGGCAAAGAACACTTCACAGGTTTGGAAGACGTGAACATGTATTTTCAAATTAAGAAGCAGAGTTACTTTTTCTGATTAATTTTTGAGTTCCTTAATACTGTCAGGGAAACAACAGGGGGCAATGTTCTCCTACTTCCTCTATTGTTAATCTGATCAACCAATATTTACATCAAGTTATAGATTGCTTATATAAAATGTGCCAAGCAAACAGAGATAATCAGCAGCTATGACATAAAGAGTTCACCTCCGTTTGTTGAGATATTGTAGTCGCTCACATTTCAGAATGACTGAGACAGTAATTAGTTGTGCTGAAGCCTAAGATCTCTCGTGCTTTAGAGCAGTGGTTCCCAACCTTTTTGGTCTCGTGAAACCCTTGAGCTGGTCGTCACTCTATAAGAAACCCCTCACTCATCTGTGATGATTCGCCTCCATTTTTTCTTGTGTTAAACCCTCTGAAATTGTCTTCAACCAAACTGCCCCCTATTTGAACTTGACATTTGCATTTATTATCAGTGAAAAATGAATGAGACACTTGAGTTTGCTTGTCTTTCATTAGCTTTGATAGTTTTGGGGGCAGGACACCAGGCTTATTGAAATTGATTTAAAATGTTACTTTGTGTGGAAATATATTACAATCCCCCCTGCAATCATCTACAGTAACCCTAGGGGTCCCCGTACCCCCGGTTGGGAAACAATGCTTTAGAGAACACTCTATGTATGGCTTCAAAAGCCTTTTGAAAATTGAAGAATTCCGTTAAAATGCAAAAACATTTCTAAATGGGACCGACGTGGGTTTAATTGTATCTTTCTACATGTTTAACCCTGTGGTGTGTTTGTCCTGCAGCCCATGGACGAGAGCAGCCAGATGAGTGAGCTGCCGGTCAAAGTGATTCAGACGGAGACCGGGAAAGTGTTGCAGGGGACAGATGCTCCCAAATCCAGCCAGCTGGAGGCCTGGCTCGAGATGAACCCTGGGTGAGGAAGAGGCACACACAACTGCTGTCAACCTCTGACAAAATAAAGGGAGGTCAGCCGATAGCCGACACTGATGTTTAGAACAATGTGGCAAATACCGATCCCAAAGCAGATCTTGTCGTGGATCCAAAACCTTAGACACTCACAACATGAATAAATAGAAACACACTAAGACACAGACACAGAAATGGTTGAAGTTAAAATATTATATTTGTTGTACAACAGATACAAGAGACAAGAATTACCGTTGCACCAAATGAGCAGAGAGCAGTGTCCGTCTGAAGAGACAGAAAAATCCACAGTCTTAATGCCTTTTGAACATGCGTGCAACCACTTCATTACAACCATTTTATTTTGTTACACTGTACCCATACATATAAAATATCATTATATAACATATGCCCTTTGCCGATATTACACAAACTACATTAAGAGGCTTCTCAGTCATTAGTTCAGAGGCCCCTTCTCAGGGAACTAAATTGATTAACTTAAACCATGTCTTCAAAACACATGTTGACATACATACTAAAAATCCCTTAACTATTTTCTCTGGTGATCTTTCAGGGAATCAAATAAATCTTTAATCAAAATATAATCTTTTTACTACAGGCTGCTGTATAGCTCAGTTGGTGGAGCAAGCGTCCCATGTACTCGGGCTCGGTTCCCGTGCAAAGGCCTGGGACCATTTGCCGCGTGTTTCCCCCTTTCATGAGCGACACTTTAATAAATAATAATAATAACAATAATAATAATAATAACTTAAACTTATATAGCTTCTTTCATGGTACACAAGGTCGCTTTACAAATAGAGTGGGGGTTAGGGATCAAATAAATAAAATAAAGGCACTGGTTGCCTAAAAAAAATAAAAAAAATAACCGCCTTTCAATTCTTTATCACACTAACTTTGAATGAGCACAAATCCCCCAAAATAACTTCTACAAAAGCCTCTGTATAATCAATGTAACAGGTTTGAGTTTATGCATGTGTAAGGGCATGTAGAAAGGGTTTTAGTCCATGAGTGAACATCATGAGATTAGTCAGATGGCACTATTTCCTCCTTTAAAAAAAAAATAAGGATACATTTGTGGACATAATTGTAAGGTTTAAAATGTTTAAAGTACTACATGTTGGAGCTATATAATGGTTTATGTTATTTAGTAATGTTTTTGAAATAAATCATTATTTATCATAGTTACTTTACTTTCAGTACTTCTCTATGCTTTTATTTTGAAGTTTTGGGCACTGGGTGATTTGATTATTCCCTGCATAAGATTCGCTTTCCCAGGGGCAGCTTTAGTTAAAATCTGTTTTTTCTATTTTATTTCTTTAGTTAGTCGTTACACTATATAGTGTTTCAAGGGTAGGTGAGGATTCAACACCCTAAATAAAGTAAGGAAGCTCCTTTCCAGGCAGGTTTAGATTGCTGCTTGTTAATTCTACCATGGTCATTATTATGATATGTGCCTGACAGGAAATAAATATAGTAACTCTCCTTTGTTTTTCCTTTGTTTTTCCTCAGGTATGAAGTCGCCCCGCGGTCTGACAGTGAGGAGAGCAGCTCAGAGTTTGAGGAGGAGGTCAGTGACTTTCTCATCCGTGAGATCCCACAGTGGATGTTGTCAGATCAGCATCACTCTGCTGCTCTGATTCAAATCATACAAACCTTATTAATAAGCATTTCAGCCACATATCAGTCAGAACAACTGCAAGCACACACTGAACACACACCACAATCCACCCAGGGGCTGTAGCTGTATGTACTTCAGTAACGCCATAATCGGAGCTACTTCACTCTCTGCTGTTCTTAATATATTAAGTGTCCCCTCTTGTCATGTTTTAACATAAAAGGATGAAGAGGAGGGGGCCAAAGCTGAAACGGAAGAAAAGAAGATAATCGGTCCCCAGTGGAGATGAGGAGTTTGCTGCTGACACCACGGACATTATTCTGTAATTTATTATGGTTATTATACATCACGCTTCAGCACCTTTTTCTTTATCAGCTACAAACAGAAGACCAGTGTTTCTATTCTTATTGTTATTGTTAGTAATAATAATACCATTTTCTTCTATAAAGTGCCTTTCTAGGTACTCAGATACTGAACAAAAACACTTCAAGTTTCATACAACAAATATAAATTACATAAAAAAAATATAAACAAACAAACATTAATTAAAAAAAAAACAAGATGCAATTAAATGTATTCAGAGAAAATATAAATTAACATCAAAGCAAACATTACAAGTTAAAACAAATTAAACCAATAACATTCTTCGGATATTCCCAGCTTTCTGTATGAGGGTACAAATCCAAATAATTGACACTGAGATTACATCTTTTACATTCAGGTCAGCTAAGGATGTGGACGATGAGTACAGCAATCCTACCGGACATACCAGCTCCGCGTCTTACTACGGTGTGGCCCATGCTGTCATTGAGAGGGTGGAGAAGCAGTCCACGCTGCTGATCAACGGCACCCTCAAACATTACCAGGTACACACACACACACACACACACACACACACACACACACACACACACACACACACACACACTTTATTTTCATAGACTTTTATTACTGCTTTTGGCAATATAATATTATTTTTACTGAAATGTGTTTTAAATTAGATTCAGATTGAATGGTTACTATCTTTCTGCATAATCTTTTAATAAAAGAGGCAAAGACACTCATTTTATATTTCACTTATTACTTCGCTTCATATCAAAAAAGTAATTTTAAGTCTATTCTAAAATCTTCAAGGTTCATTATTTTTTTTAACAGAAATGATCAGAATGAAATCTAAGTGTTAGCCCCTGAAAGCTACACAGACATAGAATGGGAGTATATACAAATACACAAAACACAATAAACTTCTGCAGTATACTTACATAAATATTACCTATTATCTTTGAGCTAACCACGACTCGTCAGGAAGGCTTTTAACAATCGCAGCTGCATTTGACATGTGGCTAAACCAGATGTGACTGTAATAGAAATGCTAACTAAGCCAAGAGAAACACATTTCAGTTTTTGAGAAGGAATCGGTATAGTGTAAATATACAGTAAATAAATTATGCCACAATGTCAAAGCAAGTACAAGTGTTTTTGGAAGTGTTTCTTTGACCAGTAGGGAAGCTACAGATGTTGCTCTTGTAGATAAAACGGTGTTCAGTAGAAGGACATTTTTGAGACTTTTGCACTCCTCCATCCATTCTTGAACAGTTTGTCTTGGTCCTCCCTGTCAAGAATCTCCACCACCACCAGACCAATCAGATTTTTTTTTGAATAGCTTGTGAGTTTTCTTTGCTTCTTTTTTTTTCACTTAAACTGTTTTGTTATTTTGTGGACCAGGATGTTATTCGTCCAACCCTAATTTACCGTATATAATTCAGATATCTAGTTATTATATAAAGTTATTAAGTGATAAAAGTGTTTCAAAACATGTAAAATTCCATCAGAATTATTGAATAAACACTTAATCTGCTTTCATGGTTAAAGTAGTAGGGAGGAATGAAATGGTGCGGTGATGACTTGTTTTTGAAGGCCGAACCAGAAGTTAGCATTGCAGCGGATGCCTTGACAAAAAGAATGGGATTTTTCTGGACTATTGCAGAAAATAACATCTGTGGCATGCACACATTTCATATTAACACCAGTTTGATTGAAGATGAATGTTATTGCAATCGGCAGAAGTCAAAAGCTAACGTTAGGCAATAAACAGACAAGCATCAAAACTGCTAAGCTAAAGGCTACGAATGTCTCATTTAATCACTTGTTGCAACTAGTATTTTTTAAGACGGTTAAAAGCTTTAGACATTCACTAGTGGGGTTTTTTCCGATACATTTTATCTCTTAAAACAAAAACACAGACCCATTTTCGGGCATCTAACCAAACTTTGACTTGAACTTGTCTGGCTGGGAGCCTGGGAATGTTAAATTTGCAAAGTCATTTCCTGGTGTCGGACTCATTCCTGCACCGCTCTATACTCTCAGGAAGCTTCACATTGTTTAAAACCATCCTCGAAGAAAGCATTGTCACCACCATTGATTGCCTTATATTCTTTATGTTTGTCACACTGATTCTCAATATTATTCCAAACTGATTGATTTGTATTTTTGTGTTTTGGGCTGTTTGTTTGTCAATCTGCTGCAGGAAATAGATGCAAATCAGTCTCTAGCTAACTCTGGTATAACTTTTAATGCCCCTGTAGATACAAAGAAAGAATAGATAGAACTGATGATTAACATTGAAACAACACTTGCAGGCACATAAAATAGGAACAGTTATTGCTATTCTTATTCTGTTGTAAATGATGGGAGAAGTAATCCTTGTTCTGTGCAAAAAGAGTTAGTGTTCTTGGTCCTTTATTGTTTTATGAATACCTGCCAGAGCTAGAGAGCTTTTATCTATCAGTTTTCTGCCGATAGACTCATTACCACTCATTTCACAGATATATATTTAGCATGTTTATGATATGATATGGAAATGCATCTGCTAAATCACATCACTCCCATTTAAAAACAGCTGTTTGGAACACGTAACAATGCAGCTGGATTTTTTCCCAGAGATACTCCCCTCCTGGCTCCAACGCAGTGAGGGTGGATTGCAGTGAAAGATGGGATATTACGAAAGATAGGGAACTGGCAATTGGATGCCGCTAACATTTCTTTTGTTCCAATCAGACTGCAGTCCTGGCCCTCCTCTGATTTATGGCGTGGCAGGCTTTAAATGAGATCTTGTGGCAGCTCTTTGGGGAAATTGGAGCGACATCAGCTGTGTAATCATTTGACAAATTGTCGGCTAGGGTTGCGTTCACCCGAATATTTTAGTGACTTATACAAATCTGATCGTCATTTCATCGCAGTAAAACAATGAGGGTGGTCCGTCGTAGCTTTAAGTAATTCACGGCACGTTAAAGCCTCCTTTCTCCTTTTCTCTCCTCTTTATGATGCAAATACTTGCAGGATTGGGAAATAAAAACCCATGTTCAGAGAGTGTCGGGCTACTTTTGATTGCTCACCTGGGATAAATGTTCCCCAACTTCAAGACTTTGTCTGAAGTGGCCCTGCTTGGTAATTCCTGTCCCCAGTATAGCAGCAGGTTCAACCTTTTATCCAAAATGAAACTGAGAAGTTGTTTATCTTAAAGGTCCCCTATTATGCAAACTGCACTTTTTGCTGGAGACTCACAAAGTGTCAGAAAATACAACCCTCTCTCTTTTCCTCCTTACCCGCATTTCTAAAAATGGGGGTACAAACGAGCTGATCCAGATTTGCTCCGATGACATCATACCCGAAATGTGGGCTGACTTTACATTGAACTCCTGGCAACGTCCCACCCACGTGACACGTCCCAACCTATCGTCCGCAATATACAGTCGGCGAGCTGAATCCCCTCCGCAGCACCTCTGTGTCTGTGTATTCAGCAGAATGTCTGCAGGAGGGACTCAGAGTTGTTGTTGTTGTTGTATATAATACATATAATGTCTCTGTTCTAGTGGTAAACACTGAGAAGTGTTTCAGAAATAATGCTTGATGTGGTTTGGAATATAATATGGGGTTTAGTGACGACAGCGTTTAGCTGAGTTTCTCCATTAGAAACTTCTCTCTTCAGACAGAGACCATGATGCTCTAAAGAGGCGTGGCCAGCTTCAGGTCAGCTCAAATTTAAAGCGACAGTCACAGAATCAGCACTTCAGGAACAGGGCTGAAATAGAGGGGGATGAGGGATGCTACAATGGATGATCTGTTTGGTATTTTGAGCAAAACACTTCACAGATAAGTTTTGTAAAGATATTGCCCTACAATATATTGTTCAAATATAGCATAATAGGAAACCCTTACGTAAAAACAGAAAAGTTCATATTGGCCTGTTGGGGCACAATTGCTGCAGATTGTTTCCTGCATAATTATTCATCTGCTTCTTGTGTGTTAAAGAGCCTTATCATGCTTTTTCAAGGTGTTTCCTCATGTTGTGTTTTATATATCGGTTTTTGTTCATGTAGATGGTCTGCTAAGGCTAAAATCCTCAAAGTTCCCTCACACAAAATCCCCACCCTGACTGAAACGCCTCCATTGGACTCTTTTGTTTACTTCCATAACATAGCGACAACACTACGTTACCCTTGTGCTTCTATTGACTAGCGTGCCAACAAATTGTACGTGATAGGGGCGGGACATCTCTAAGCGGTTGATCAATCACAGCAGACTGGGCTCTGGTTCAGACAGTTTTAGACAGAGGGTGAAAAGAGGTGCTGCAGCACAGGCAGTATGAGGAAAATAAAGAGCTTTTTGAACATTAAAGCATTGAGACATGTCACAGTAGAGACACAACGTACAAATATCAACCTGATAATGATAATAGTTTTTTTTTAACATGAACATTAAGGAACTTCCCCCTATAAATGCATCATCTACAAGCTTGTTTTTATATTGTTTATTAAAAAATGAAAACGACATGCTATTAAGTTGTTGTTGTTGTTGTTATTATCATCATACAAAGATTTAAGTAAACGATCACTTAAAAGATTACAAGGGACATTTTACGACCCTGTCCGTCAAAATAATGGACAACTACTAAAGCCCCCGGTGCTGACAGTGGTCTGCGTAACACACCTGGATTTAGTAGCTTCACATTTTTATAGGACAGTATTTTATTTCTTATACATGTTACCCTTTACCAGCTTTTTTCTCTGTGCAATTAGATCTGCTGTCAGGCTTTCTGGTAATGCGCTGGATAATTGGATGGCGTTTCCCTTTCCTGCTGCCGGTGCCTCGCGCCCTTCACTTTTTTTTTCAGTACCGTCTTTTTGCTGATGTTTTCCCCAGGCGAGACATATAATTGGTAAAACTGTTGATATTTTGCAACCACGCTTGAATAACCTAGGATATAAAATGCCAAAGAGGCGATGAGATCAAAGCGCATTTGCAAAACTCAGTCTGACGTCCATTATTTAAACTGCTTTAAATGCAGATAAAGGTTTTCACATTTACATAGACAGTGTAAATTAAAACTCCAGTTTCAGTTACTTTTTTCAGTACAGCTTGAACTTTTTCTTCAATAATTAATGATCAGTAGAAGAGCAAAATAGATCAGCAACTATTTTGATAATAAACTCTCATTTCTTGTTAGTTGTAGGGTTTCCTGTGTCTTAATTAAAACAGTAAGTAATCAGCAGGTTTATCAGTAACACATTTATTTTTTAGTTGCTGCACTATTTGCTTACGACTGTCACAGCTCACAATGACACGACAGATTTAACAAAAGCAGTGGACCAGCAGTGGCTCAGTCAGTAGGGGCTTGGACTGGGAATCGTAGGGTCGCTGGTTCAGTCCCCGAACAGACTTGAAATATGAAAGTGGACTGCTACTTGGAGAGGTCCCAGAGGTCCCAGTTCACATCCTAGGCCCTGCTGTGGTGCCCTTGAGCAAGTCACCGGACACCTCCAATCCCCCCTCCCCATTGCTCCCCCGGGCGCTGCACAAATAAATAGGGTTTCATCCTCCGACTCTATCTCTCTATCTAAAAGGGAGCGTGACGTTTCCGTATTTCCCATCTGAGTCAATTTAGTATTCGGATTGTCATTCCTGCCCTTTACAACAAGGTTCTTTACATTCTTTTCACTTTAATTTAGTTTTTTGTATATATAAATAGCTTGAAAACATTTATTTTAATTGTATTAATGTTGTAGTATGTAAAAAAACAAGTTCTATAGCTAATTCTAATGTTCTGTACTGTGTTTATTCATGCACAATTACACACCAAACAAAATCCCTTGCATATGTACACATAAAAAGCTATATATTGATTTGTTATTTAATGGTTAATATATATTTCTCCCTTTTACATTCTAAATGTAATGTTATGTAGTGTAATTATTAATTAAGTTTAAGTTAATTAAAATAATTCTTTATGCTTTTATTTTGAAAGCGGTTTTGGGCACCTGGTGATTATTATATATTTGAGACTGGTGGTGGGATTGGCTCACCAGATGAGTATATCTTTTTTTTACCAGGAAACATAGGAAACCCTGCGGGAGAAGCCACAGGAAAGGCCTGCCTAATGTGTATTATTGGAATACAGGCGAATAAATTGACAAACAACGTTCTTGCCAGGACATTCACTATTTACCTGCTTAAGATTAGCATCCAGCGGCGGTTTAGCTCAAGTTAAATTTCAGTTTTACTTTTCTATGATTTTGGCCGTTACACGACTTAATTCTGATTTCAATTTCTTTCTCATAAAACTTAAAAATCAAGCAACTTGAATGATATATCTCTGCATTCATATTTTTAAGCATACCTTTATTTATCTGTGTTGTTTTAGGTCCAGGGACTGGAGTGGATGGTGTCTCTGTACAACAACAATCTGAACGGCATCCTGGCTGATGAAATGGGCCTGGGCAAAACAATCCAAACCATCGGCCTAATCACCTACCTGATGGAGCACAAGAGGATCAACGGGCCCTTTCTCATCATCGTTCCTCTCTCGTCAGTACTCGCACACAGCTCTTATTGTGCAGTGTTATGAAACTCTACAACATGTTTTCAGAAGGAAAGATAAACACACTCTTTACAATTTCTCTCAGAAAATACTAGAGATTGAAAAAGCCAACCTAATCAGTCTAAATTACAAGATTGGGCTGTAATGGAGAAGAGGTGAGTCAGGATTCCCTCCCGTTTGATGCACCTGTTTGCTCAAATTAGATTCAACCAACAGGTGCGCACACTCCTCTGCCTACAAGGTTTGCAAACACAAACGGCCTCTAAAACACCAGAGAGTTTCACTCACTCACCAGGGCTATTTCATTTTTTTATTTGTGTTAATAAAAAAACTAACCAACTCTCTTAGTAGACATGAGTGGGCTGTGAATAAATCCCATCATAGAAAGGATAGGCGCTGAAGCTTAAGTGGCAATCAAGTATTATTGTATTCAAAAATGACCCTTACACTTACTAGAAAGATGATATTTGAAGATATTTATAAGAAATACTGTATTTCAATCAGGAAGGAATTGTTTGGATTGTAACAATATACAGTATATGTATTGCCAAGAATACAGAGTATCCTTCAGGAGAGGAATACAGAGCCGATAAAACCCTGGGGTCTAGACTCTGGTGGTGGTGGAGGCATGAGGATGATGAAGTCGGTCTGAAGAGTAGTGGTTAAAGCTTGACGTGAACCCTGGATTCAGAGAAACTGCGTCGAGTCACCTGCAATGACAGCTGTCAGGAGGGGCGAGAGCAGATTTAAAGGTTTGACCAAGCGCTATGATTAGCCTTTGGGAATAGAGATGAAAGTGATAGCTGGGGAGAGACGCCCACGATCGCTGTTTGGAGGGGTAAGCGTAGTAAGATGGAAATATGTGATTGAGAGAATATAAAGACGGTCTTCCTGATTAAACTTGCGCTATGCTTCATTAGTCCTACAGCAAAGGGATGGCTTGGATATAAACACAAAAATGTAAGTAGACTATCATTATTAATAAAAGTCTAAATAAATTGTGAAATATTACATATATCACATAAGAAGTGTTACTTATTCAAATTGTCCAACTATCAAAGTTTCCCAGACTTACTCCTAGTAGAGTAGAAAGTAGGGCTGTTTTCGACTAAGAATTTTAGTCGACTGATAGTCGAACCTTTTTTTTGTCCAGATAGCAGCTAGATCTTTATATTTTTCCGTTTCAAACAAAAGAGCTAAAAAAACATGGTAGGTGTGAAACAAATACCTTTATTTATTTAAAGCCAGATGAACGAAACTGGGCATATTAAATATCACAACAGTCACATAAAATCGGAACAAAATGGCTTCAAAGACAACAACGTGCCAATCTTTATCGCTCAGTTAAGAACCTATTTCTTGGCTTTTAATTCACAGTTTACACGCGGGAATCGGGATAAAATAAATAAATAATTAAACTTATCGCAACAGCCTGGAACTAGTGCAAAAGGACATAAATGTTTTTAGAAATACAATAAGCCTGCCTGATTAAATAAAAACAATTATACAACAACGAAAAAATAAACATAATAAAAGTCAGAATCGAATGGGCTTCAGAAAGTGCACATGCAGCAAAAAGAGAGAGAGAGAGTGAGAGAGAAAGAGACGCTCCCCACGCAGCCTCCAGCTTAATTCACAATTGTCCCAAAAGAAAAAAATCACTTCTTCACATAAGAAAAGTGTTCTACTGCACCTGTGATTGTCTGACTTTTCTGAGGTTGTGTGCCAGGAAAACCAGCTTGTTCACGTTGGTCGGGAAAAGTGCGCTCCTTGATTTGTTGGCAATGAAACCCGCTTTGGAAAATATCCTCTCTGAGGGCGTGGAGCTGGAGGGGATGCTGTGAAATCTCCTAGCAGCTCTTGACAACTTTGGATATCTATCCTCATTTTTCTTCCACCATTCCAGGGGGCCTCCAGTGCATTTAGTGAAGTCCTTCAAATAGGCCTTCATCTTGCTTGTCTCATCCTGTTCCTCCTCATCTTCATCACTGGCCAGCAGCATAGCCATCACAATGTGCTGTTTTGCAGTCGGCCCAGGATCCAACGTGTCACTTTCCTCCTGGCAAGACCTGTCAGTTAGACTCTCAGCTAGTTCTGCCACCACTGAATACGCCTCATCTCTTTGGTCGTCGGAGAGAAAGGAGAGCTTCTTGAAGCGTGGGTCAAGCACCGCCACACTGATGTAGACACTTCTTTCCAGCCCTGGCCCTTTAAGCTCCCATCGCCTGTCCATCTCCTCGGACAGCGTAGTCTTGGTGATCTTTGTGGTTCGACTGTCGTCCGCATGCACCACCAAATGTATTTTTTAATATTCATAAGCATGGGGACAGTGGCAGACAGGGATGCATTATTTTCTTGGGACAAAAGCTCTGTCAGAGTGATCATTGGTTTAAGAACAGCGACAATGTCCTCTGCTGTGCGCCACTGTGATGTGGATAGCTCCAGGTCACGATCGGACCGTTTGCTCACACTGTCATCTGTGAGCATGGCTGAAACTGGCCCCTTCTGTTCGATCAAGCGATCGAGCATCAAATAAACAGAGTTCCAACGGGTGACAACATCCTGCATCAGTTTATGTTGAGGAACATTCTGTTGTTTCTGTTTATCTTGAAGTGCTGTAGTGGCCTTTGCACTTTTTTTTAAATGAGAAACCAAGCGCCTTGCAGCAGCAACAGTGCGGCAAATGGGGTCCTGCTTCAGAGCGCTGTTTATGCAGAGTTGTAATGTGTGGCCCGCACAGCGCACCCATTTCATATTTCCCCAGGAGGGCTGCTGGACCAACTGGTTGGTGCACGCAACCATGTTTGCTGCTTTGTCATGCGCCACAGAAATGATCTTGGTACTTGGAATGTCCCACTCGCAAATTATTCTCGTGCAATGTGATCGGCTGTTTGACTGTCCTCCATTTTTTTTGTTTCTAAAACAAAACTCTCCAGTCGCCAGTCTCCAGTGATGAAATGTGATGTGACTGTGAGATAAGCCTCCATCTGAAGCGAGGTCCAGATATCAGTTGTGAAACTGACAGCTTCACAGTCCTGTATTGCCCTGTATATCTCTGACCGTGTTGATAGATATTTTGTGTGCACGATATCCATCACCGTAGCTCTTGTAGGGACGTTGTAGCCTGGCTCAAGTGTGCGCAAGAGTTCTTTAAATCCCCCACCCTCAACAATGCGCACAGGCCTCATATCAAGTGCCACAAACTCCGCAATCTGTTCAGTAATTTCCCTTTTTCTCTTCTCTGAAAGTGGTGATCTCAAATCAAGTTTTTTTTGCGTTAATCTCGGGGCCGCCGCTGATGCAGACGTGCCGGCTGAGTTGTCGTCATGACACTGCGGGTGTAACTGTAAATGATAGAATAATGTAACAATAATATTTTAATGCCTGTATTGATAAAAGAGTGGTAGAACTGTTTGTTTGTTTGTAAAGTTAACAAGCCTTACCCGCTTCAAATGATATGCCATGTTGGTTGTCGTCGTGTGATATGCTAGAACCTGCTCACACAACTTACACTTCACTTTCTTCGGGTCATCTTTAACCTTTTCAAAATAGTTCCACACTTTTGATGTCTTTTTAGTAGCCATTGTCAATAAATCCGTAAACACTAACGGTCCTGTGTGCTGCTCACCTGCGCTCATTTGGATTGCGCAACTGCAGTGGGTGTGATTTATTAATACCATAAGCTAAGACTACCATTTAAACGAACAAATCATTGGAACTCTTTATTAACATAAAATAGACAGATTTTGCATTAAAATAGGCTTTTATATAACAAAAAAAGACATTCTATGTAACAATTAATGCTGCCGCGGGCACCCCATATAGTCAGAATGGTATGGTCTTTGTTGTATAACAACATTTTACGAAGATTCGACTACGAGGTTCACAGTCGAATCAGACCTCTCCGAATCGAATCGTCGAATAGTCGAATATTGGAGGTCAGCCCTAGTAGAAAGGAGTCCTTTCTTTTTCTCTTGTAAATTACTGGAGTTGTATAGTTTACAGAAACCTTACAGAATTATTACATTTGTGTAGCTTGTTTTCAGTCCCCGCTTATTGAAGTGATCAGAATTATTTTCTCTTGCCGTTACTATAATGTGTGTTCTTAAGTTGGTACATTAATTCTTGACTCCTCGAGAGATGATGTGGTCTCGGTCCATTTCCCTCATAATGACCTCGACAGACACTTTTTGAATCACTTCTACCCCTTATAAATGTTTCATTGTAGGGGGCAATACATTTTACATGAGACATCCAAAAACTCCTGCAAGTTTAACTCTTTTTCCTGAACACTTCTGAATGCTGCTTCACTCAAAAAGACACAGCATGAAGAGAAACTTCCTAGCTCAGCACATTAAAAAGGCCTATTATGGTAATGTTTCAGGTTGATAGTTGTAATTTGTGTCTCTACTGTGACATGTCTCCATGCTTTAATGTTCAGAAAGCTCTGTAGTTTCCTCATACTGCCTGTGCTGCAGCACCTCTTTTCACTTTCTGTCTGAAACCAGAGCCCAGTCTGATCTGATTGGTTAGCTGGCTCTGTAGTGATTGATCAACCACTTAACGGGTCGTAAGTAAATAATGGAGTCCAAGCGAGGCATTTCTGGCTGTGTGGGAGAGAAACTCCCTCTGAAGGGAACTTTATTTAAGGATTTAACCTTTGCAGACCATTTACATGCACTAAAACCTATACCAATATAACAGACTACAGCATGCATCACCAAATGGCAGAATAAGTTGAGGTTCTATCCGGTCGTGTGACCACTTTCTAATAAATTAATGAGAAAATGCAGTTATCTTCATAGAACGTTTTTTGTTTTCTCTCTCCCTGCTATCGTAGCTACCAACTGCAAGGGCAGCTAATTCAGTTTATACAGCAATCGTTGTCGATAGTGTTACTGAAATGAGCCAATCAAATTGATTGTTTACTGGCTAAGCTTGCTGGAAAGTAAGGAAAGTTGAAAGCAAAAATATAACTTTTAAGAATGAACTGACGGGCTTATATATGTTGGATCTTCCAGCAGGCAGTACTTAACCAATGGGCCTGATATGTTGTGAGCACGCAAAATAACAGATCGGACAGCCCGGTTAAAAGATCGACCCGACTCATCACACATTCATGTACAGCCCAGAATCATGCAAATGATCGGTCATGCATTTTGGTCAACGTAAAATAACTTTTAGTGATGGCATGGTTGTGAAGGAATGATTACATTGCCTTTGACCTTTGATGGAAGGACATTTTAGGAACTGGACCTTGAAAACACTTCCACTACCGGAAAGGGGAACCCCCGAAAGGCACAAAAGGGTCCATTTTCTAAGGCTACAAACAACCCATAATGCATCATCCTGCAGGTGTTTGACACTAGTAGAGCTTCCCAATATGATGCAATCTACAGCCCTCAAACTGTTATTCAGAAAAATAATCTCATGTTCTTATGATTTGGAAGTTTAATGATTATTTTAGCTCGCAAAACCCTCAAGCTGAAAAATGAGAAGCCATTAAATTGTTCAAACCTATAAACTTCATTAAAGTAATGTTAAGTCAATATTGTTCTTACAGCTATCCTTTTATTTCACTATTCCACCTTCTGCTTTAAATACAAGTATTGGAATCTCTTCAAGCATTCATTTCAATGTGAAAACGTTGAACCCCTTCTCTGTTTTCCCACAATTAATCCATTTAAATACAAACCAACTCAAACAGCTTGGATCAGCAGGAGTCCGCGTCTCCAAGGAGGACCAAGCTGCCCCCCCCCCAAAAAGAATGTTTAATTGGGTTAATGCTTCTGGGTTATGTTCAGCCTCTTTAAACATTTCACCTCATTAGTATTTATTTTTTCATGATAATTTACGTCTAGGATTAGAATGAGGATTTTTTTGTTTGCACACCACCCTTTTTTTAATCATTAATGTGGGGCTGCTGTTTGTAGTCCAGCTGAGCACAGTAGAGGCTTGAGCTCAGTGCCTTTGTGTTAAATGTTGTTCTTTAATATGCACAGGGAACCGATGTGGAGGAAAGCCTTTGGCTCGCCCTTCCACTCGTAGTTGTGTGTTGGGAATTTAAAGTTCATGAGCAGAGTGATTGATCTGCCTGGGGGGCGCGGAGGGTAAAACAAAGTCCTCTTAACATTGTGAGTGGCACCTACATATATTTGACCCTTTTGAAATATTTTGTCGCATCAGGGGATTTTCTTTTCTTTTAACATTGTCCAGCAAATGATGTTTTAACTTAGAAGACATTTTAATGATTCCCCTTTTTAATGTGCGATCACGTTACATATCCCGGCTCTTTACTGAAGACCACTCTCTTTAAAATCCAACATGTGTGGTGATTTTTTTTTATCCCCCAGGACTTTGTCTAACTGGGTGTATGAACTTGACAAGTGGGCTCCCTCTGTGGTTAAGGTTGCTTACAAGGTAAGAATCCATTTTTTGATATCCCTTTTTTCCCCCATTGATTCCGTTTGTCTAAACTTTCTTTGCTTTTTCATCCCGTGGTAGGGGACCCCTGTGTTGCGCCGTGGGCTTGTGCCTCAACTTCGCAGTGGGAAGTTCAACGTCTTGCTGACAACTTATGAATACATCATCAAGGACAAGAACATACTGGCGAAGGTGAAGCAGATCAAAACTTTTGCCATCTCTGTACAATTTCTCTGCCATTTTTTCCCCTTCATACTCATGCAAACCCACAGTGTCCCACACAGATAACAGATACATTTTCTTTTATATACTTAAATTTCTTAAAACCTTTTCTCTGCAGCTTTAAAATTAAAAATTAAAATTATGATAATCGGCTGCAAGTTCATCAACATTTCTCTTTTCTGAAGATGCAATACTATGTTTGCTGTTAGCCGTAGATGTGACTTTTGTCGTTTTTCAGTTAGCTGAGGTTTTTGATCATTCATAAATCAGTGTTATATTTAATTTATGATTAGCATACATGCTAAACTGTATGCAGACAGGGTCACTTGTTTTCAGTTTCAGGCCCCTGATGTAGCGGGTTGGAATCCGACTCGTGGCGCATGTCCTCTCTCCCCCTTTCTCTGTACAGAAGACAAATAATCCAAAAATGATCTTTAGAACAATTAAAAACGTTCAATACCTTCAACACGATTATTTCAATTTCCAACTTAAGGGGCTGTTATGCTAATTTTCGAGTTATAGTTGTATTTTGTATCTCTACTATGGCACGTTTCCATGCTTTAATGTTCAAAAAGCTCTTTATTTCTCTCATACTGCCTGTGCTGCAGCACCTCTTTTCACCCTCTGTCTGAAACCAGAGCGCTAGCCAATAGAACCGCGAGCATTACACAGTGATGCCACTATGTTACAGAAGGAAAAAAGGTGTTGAAACAAAGGTGTCCAATGAAGGAGTATCAGGAAGAGAGGGGAAAGTGTGGGAGGGAAACTTTATCTTGGATGAGCTTTTGGATTTAGCCTTTGCAGAAAAAACATACCACAGAGGCGAAACAGCCCCAACAAACATTTAACTGTCCTACATTGAATGTTAACCGTCCTAAAAACGAAATCTTAGGTATAATGGCAGTATATGAAAAGCACTTTGTAATTAATTGCTGTGCTTTGTAGATTCAGCAGGGTGGTCAGCTGTTTTAGCCTCTCTAAACTTCAGGAGCTCTTCACACACCTTCCTTATGAAATAGAAAAATAAACCTGTAAAACTAATTTTATTCAAAATAGGGAGGAGCAAACTGTTAGGGAATATTTTGCTTAGGTGTTTAACCTTTGACCTAGTTCATAATTTTCTCCCTCCTCTGTCTGTATTGCCATGGCATAGTTTTTCGGCCTTGCAGGTGCTGTTATCTTCATTAAGGAGGGGCAGCCTGGGCTTCCGAAGCCTTGTTGTTCCCACAGTGGGTACAAGCTCATGCTGACATAAGATTGGCTTTATTATTTAGGGACAGCTGGGCGCCAGATGCTGCGGTAAACACCTTATTTGTGACCTAGATGACAGTTTTAGTTAAACGTATTGTCCGAGCTTGTTTAGTCTGGCGCTTGAAGAATGTTGATTACCCATTTGGAACGGGTTAAAACCTCTTCCTATTGTCGAGATCTTCAGAATTGGTTTGGCAACCGCTGTGGCAACTCGTGTCTACAGTATTGTCTTGTCAATTCTCCGGCCGCAACTCCAAATAAATCAACAGTGTTTTGCCATCAAGTTCCTGCTCTCCCGTGTCTCTCTGAGTTTCGTCTCCATTGCATCAGAAGTTTCCACCACACAAACCACCACCAACTTTATTAACTAGCTGATAAAAAACAACAGGTTGCGTATTCAGCTGTGTGTGTAGTTTTGTAGTCTGCAGACAATGACAGTGTGAAATAGGCAATCAAGTTGTTGTTGTTTTATTTAGATTTTGAGCACATCAAACCTAAGGCTGATTGGTTCAGTATTATGCGAGATAAGCTGTGGACATAGACAAAGATGTCACACTCTCCCGGAGATAATAAAGACATTAGGTGTATGTTCTACATAATCACATTGCTGCGTAGGTAATTACTTTCCCAGACTATAAGCTGTGTTTTGTTAGTCAGACTTCTCATCCAATGTGTGCCCCATGTGTGCACGTTGTTCAGTCATTGGTTCGAAGTATTCTCTGAACGGAAGAGTGGGTGTTATTTGGTACTCAGCAAATCAATATTGGCAACTGAATAGACTGAGACTTTATTTCTGCAGAATGTTTTGTTTTTGTTTTAGATTTGGCAGAAAGCTTTGTGTTACAACTACATTTTATAAAGCTGCATTAAGTGTAATACACTTCGGTGGTAAGTATTGGAAACATTTGGTTTTTTAATTTGTTCAATTCACTTTACTTTTTACTCTGAATTTCTAGCGACACTACAAAATGTTTTAATGTATGTAGTACACAATGATTATATGTTCAGTAGATTGTTATATTAGAGAGTATTTTAATTTATTCTGTATATTTTATAATGTTTAAATACTCCTCTGTATATAAGTCTTAGAGAATGTGTATTTATATGTTTTTATTTGGATTTTATTAACATGTTTTTAAGTTATTTTGTAATTCTTGTAGATTGACAGTCCATATGCTGCTTTGACAAAGTCATTTCCCAACTTGGGATGGATAAAGTATCTGTCTGTCTGTTGATCAGTCGGTTGGTCTGCTGTCTTAAAACTTTGGCTCAAACTTTTTTAATGAACAAATGAAATTAGATTGGGAAGGAGAAACGTATCATTTGTATGCAGCAGTGTTGCGCGCCTTGAGGGTAGTTGTTGCAGAAAATCAAACTTCTCACCAGCCACTCCTCAGCTCCATCGCGATCGATAGTTTCAAATGCTAATGTTTCACTGTTTCACTTATTTAAAAACAAGGGTCTAAGAACTCCTCTCCCTCATACAGATTCGTTGGAAGTATATGATAGTGGACGAGGGTCACCGCATGAAGAACCACCACTGTAAGCTGACCCAGGTGTTGAACACTCACTACGTGGCTCCACGCCGCCTCCTCCTCACCGGCACTCCCCTGCAGAACAAGCTGCCCGAGCTGTGGGCCCTGCTCAACTTCCTGCTGCCCACCATCTTCAAGAGCTGCAGCACCTTCGAGCAGTGGTTCAACGCCCCGTTCGCCATGACAGGAGAGAGGGTACGTACGACAAAATACAGCCTGCTTTCTTAACTCTGTTCCATTTGCTTTAAGATTAAGTAAGGACATTTGTGTTTGGTAGCTTATTTCTTTGTGGTAACAAAGCTTCTTGGCAATAAATCTTATACCGTTGGAAAGCCTGTTTTCTTACCTTTTCAGAGTACTATTTGCAATGTCAATGAAGATGAGTTGAATCAAATGAAGTCTATAAGCTGTAGCTGTGAAATGTTTTCTGCCTTCCTGGAAGTACCTATCCTTAGTGCCTTTAAAACAGATAAAACACATTTGACTTGAATGTTTCAAAGATGAGTTGTATAATACCTTTACTAAACATTGATGTGTACATCTTTTGAAACCTTTTTTTATTTAGTAAAATCAAGACTGACCAGGTGAGACTAGATCATACAGGGCTTAATGCATTGTGCGACAAGGCAAACAAATAAGACGTGTTTTGTGAGTAGATATTGTGAATGTACAGATGAACCAACAAAGTGAGAAAAATGTTGATGTGTTATTTTGGGGTTTTTAACTTATTGTTGCTGTGGTTCTGAATCCTGCTGCCCAGTTTACAACATGCTGTAATGTTTTGTCACTTTGCATCCTGTCTTCTCTAGGTCGACCTAAATGAGGAGGAGACCATCCTGATTATCCGGCGTTTGCATAAAGTGCTCCGCCCCTTCCTGCTACGCAGACTGAAGAAGGAGGTGGAGTCCCAGCTGCCAGAGAAGGTGGGATTACAGTTTAATCTAAATAAACATACGACCTACCAAAGGGTTAAACCCGTACCACTTGATGTCTTTAAATAGTGCCATTGATATCACAATTTCAATGAAATGCTGATTCTGTATTTGTCCACTGGCGGTCATGCTGTCGGTTTTCTTGGAGGCTTCACAAGGAATATATTTTTCTGTTGGCAAATGCTTTGTTAATAAAAGGCCCGTCAATGTTGTTCATGCTCAAACTGCTGCAGTGAACAGAGGTGCATGCTGTTACATTCATATTGAAATAGTGGGTCTGCCTTTGTCTGATGTTCCATTAATGCACATTAACCCGTCCAACGTTATTTGGCTGCCTTTGTTTTCCTTTAATTCCCGACAATTCATATCCATGATGATTATGGTTAAACCAGTAAACCTTCTCACAAATGTGCTGCATGTCGGTGGTCTGTCATGGTGAATTACACAATTTGTGCCACAAAGAACATAAGGGACCCTACCCTACACTGTTTGAATTAATTGGTTTCATTTAAAATTCAAGGTAAGCTGTGCAGAAGCCTGAAAATAATGTGCATTGTTTACTTGTAAGAATCCAATATTCTCCCAAAAATAATTTAAGCGACACAAATGACTTGTTATGTCCTTAAAAATAACTCTTAACTTCATCCTTTGCGTAGGGATGGATTATACAATCATTGTGATGCAGAGTAGACCATCATCCCTATTTAAAGAATGAGAAAACCGTGACCATCCCTGTTTTCCTGAAGCATCTCAAAGGGAAAATGCACCCAAAATTATTATTTCTTTCTCTCATCAGTAGTGTTGCAAATCTAAATTGTGTGGTTGAAGTCTCTCAGCTTGTGCTTCTGTCGCCAAAATTACATTTAAAAAACCCAACAGAAATAGAAATGTATTTTTAGAAATCATGGCCTTTTTTTTCTTGTTTTCAATTACCTTTGCCGCTGAGAAGGCACCGCGGTTTCATGAGACATTCTGTATTATTGTCATTCAACACAGGTGGAGTATGTCGTCAAATGTGACATGTCTGCCATACAGAAGGTTTTGTACCGCCACATGCAGAGAGGCATCCTCCTCACTGACGGCTCAGAGAAAGACAAGAAGGTAAATATACACACAAGCCCCCGGCTTCACCGCATGTCTGCGCTTTGTTGTACTACCAGTGTGTGACATGCTGTCTCAAACTGAGCAGCATGGCTTAGAGATATTTACATTGATATTGATGACAAACAGAGATGGGGATGGTGTTTAACACCAGAGGAGCTTGTGTTCGAGTAGATAAAGTTGCCCCGTGCCTTAGCTTTTTGCTAGAGATTATATTTCAGGATTCCTTCATTCCTTCCGCAGCGGGAACATGTACGTCATTGCAGCAGCAAAGGTGCAGGGCGGTTAAAAGGCAAAAGGAAAAAGAGTATACCTGTATATTAAACAAAAATTGAAGCATACGCTGTTGAAAAATATAAACAAATAACCAAAAACAAATAAGTAAACCATGGTAAAAAAACATGTGGCAGGATTTCTTCAGCTTTTATTTAACGTAAGCTGTAACTTGGCTTTTAGCACAGCTTTAAATCCATTTCATTCAAAGGTGCAAACAGTTATGCTACTTCATTACCTGCAAGAAGGCTCAAGAGGTTCTTCAATAATATTAAAGATACTTTAAACTGCTATAATGCAGGAATGAGTCCTTAAACCAAGAAATTAGTTAGCATTTCACCACTTTTGGTTCCCTTGTCTTGAAGTCCATCCTTTGTGTGTTTTTGATTAATTGCATGGAATAAGGTCTGAGTTTAACACAAGCTTTAAAGATGTCCATGTTTAATTCCACGACATAAATGACATCAGTAGATACACCACTCCTGAATGTCTGAAACCTCTATGTGTCCTCCAAAAAAACTGGTTGCTAACAAGTGACTAAATGAGACAACTAAACGTCTGACCATTAGCTTAGCGGTGATGTCACTTCAAAACATCATGTCCCCCTGGTCTAGGTTGTTTATAGCCTATCATTAGCTTTTTACTTCTAGTAATTACATTTACTCTTTAACAAATTACAGATATTGAGTTAATATTTGGAGAATATCCTGCCGAACTAAACATGTAAGTATCATAAATGTGTACACCAGAGGTCTTCTATGCAACAATACTTCAAAAATACTAAAACATTTCCCAGTTTGGGATAAATAAAGTACTTCTGAATACTTCTGATCCAAAATCCAGCGGAAAATCCCATCTCCTCTTATCGAGGGAGGCCTTTTGATGCATTCTTCTACCTACCACAATAAGCTGCACTCTGCACCAGTCTATATATGAAATAAAAACATTAAAGCAATGCAACAATGTGAAATGAGCTTGAAGTTCAAGGTTATCCTCCGAATCACTAGCTCCCCTCGGCTTTACCGAGCTTTAGTTTCATGTTATTTTTAAGCCGTCTGTCTGACCCTCAATTTAACAATTTTGATTAACTGTTTTACCGCTACAGGCTGCTGTTATTAAGAGACAAACCAACTGTTACTTCCAGTTTAAACTCGCATCAAAACAAGTATCATTGTTTTGGTCTAGTGTTTCATTTCTTTGATCTGTTACAATTATTCCCCAGGGCAAAGGAGGATCAAAGACCCTGATGAACACCATCATGCAGCTGAAGAAAATCTGCAACCATCCCTACATGTTCCAGCACATTGAGGCGAGTGTTCAAAGCCTATGAATACTAACAGAGGAAAATATGACACTGGTTTCCACTTGTGCATGTCTCTGTCATTTAAATATTCGAATGGTCAGCTAATGCATATTCATTACCTTCAAAGATATGGGTTTTGTTTCTCAAAGAATATGTTTTATATTAATTTCTCCAAATGGCTTCTGGGAAACTTTTTTGCTGGCAAGGTTTACTTCTGAAATCATTGTAGTGAGTGCAGAGTTGCAATCTGCAGGGCTATACTTTTAGTTCTGCATGAGATATATATTATATACACATTTTTTTAAATAAACATTTAATTTGATTAATAGTCAGTCTGAATCAGATAATTGTAGAATTGGAAAAAAAAAGTAAAGTGTATCCTCAGGTCAGCTACATTTAAATACCCTTATTTAACCTAGTTAATCTTCTCTGTTGTAGGAGTCTTTTGCTGAGCACTTGGGCTTTCCAAATGGTGTCATCAGTGGGTAAGTTGGACAAATGAACACCTTCCTTAAATGCCACATTGTGCTATTTTCTAGCACAGTTAAATTCCTCGAACAATAACCTGGGAAGAAGTCAGGTAAGCGTTTAAAGCGAAGGTAAATCACACTAGCCAGAGTGAAGGCAGCTTGAAGAGGCGCTGTGCGAGGCACAAAAAGACAATTATAATAGGTCCAGGTAAACACGATAAAATGTTTACAGGAGTAAACAGAAGAGGAAAACATCACAGATACCAAGCTGAGCACACCCTCCAAAGATGTATTATGTGTATAATCTCAAAAGAAAATGGGTTTTAAGTATTTTGCTAAAACTTTACTTTAACATACCATATCCTGCATTTTTTTTAAACACTAAGTGTTTATTAATCTACAGTACAAGTAAAACAAATATATTTTCTCCCACTGAACTGTATTTAACTTAACTGTCTATTATCTTTTTATAAAACAACCTTTATTTCTGGGTGCCCATAAAAAGGAAGGATAAATGTAGATAAATACAAAAGTAAACTGTTATATCTGCTTAGACAATAGTCTGTTATGAACCAGTTATTACATGTTTATAAACTGCTAATAAATGCTAAACAGGGGAGTGCAGAAAGCCACCTTTATCTTTTTAAAATGGACAAGTCACAATCAACAGGATTGACATTTATTCACAACATTGTCTGCGGCGGCATTGTCAACATTCTTTCTCTCAGACTCGGTTTGAAGGTCAGTGTAGCAGTACAGTAGTTTAAAACCTGTTAAGAAGAGTATTGAAATGTGAAAAAGCCAGTATGTCAGAGAATTGCTACGTCCGTGCAGTATTCATTGGCAGCAGATTGCAACGATTCGTAGCCTGTCCTGTTACACATTCCTTTTCCATTGTCAATGACGGGAACACACCCCTGCACCACAGCACAGACTCATTCAAAACAAAAGTGATTTACATGGATTTGAGGCATACAAATATATTTCTTCACCTCAATCCATTGTTTGGTTAATCTTAATACGTCTGAGATGGTGCAGTTAGGCCTCGGTTCACTTTTTAGTAAACTTTAACTTTCTTACTTTAACTTCTCCTTCTTGCAAATTAGAATGTACACAAACACACTAGAAACACACACTTGACCTGTATTTTATATTTCAAATTTCATGCTCTTAGGGCAAAGGGGTCAGCCAAAAGGTTGAATAGGTATGTGTGGACAGACCTATGGACAGAGAGAGTGACGTATAGAGCTTCAGCTGCAACGTCTAATAGGGCAATATGTAATTATAAAGCGCTAAATAAATCCAATGAATTATTGTTATTATTCAGCTGAAACACAAGTTCTATAACACTCAAGACGGAGGTGCATGGAATCTGAACAATGACTTGAGGTAAAGACAACAACATCATGTGGGAGCTAGAGAGAAGTGAGCTATTACAGCTGTTGGTGGTAAAATTGCATTGTGGGTTTTGAAGGTGCTAGGGTTTGACCAGGAAGAAGGCATAAAATGAAGTTTTGAAATGCATTTTGAACAACTAAACTTATCTATGTTTTATCAGCAAGTTAGAATTGCTGTTTTGAGCGTTTAACTTAATCACTGTCACAGGGATAAGAAAATCAGGACCAAAATGCACACTGAAAGAAAGAGGCAGGTATGAGAGTATGAAACAAAAAGTGAGCTTAATTAAATGAAAGGTTGTACAAAAACACAAAATAAACATTGCAGGAGAAGGCAAGGTAAAACAAAAATAAAAGTAGCAAAACAAAACGAGGAACAAACGGAAAGACTTGGAGAACACTAGAGGGTACATGAGGAAAATCCAGAATAACAGGACAGGAAACTAGGAACTGCGACAGACGGAACCACATCAGGGAAACGCTGACAACGAACTGACAGGAAACACTAGAGAAAATGGGCATACAAACACACAAGTCTAATCTCAAAGACAACACACAGCTGGAGGAGGCAGCAGGTGATTTCAATCAAACACTCACACACAGGTTGAGAGAATCAGAGCAAAACAATTACAAAGGCGGGGGAAAAAACAAAACAAGGCCCAAAGCACGAATACATTTAAACTAAAACAAGAAATATAAAATCCAATATCAAAGCTAGCATGGAACAACACCATTGTTACAGAAACAAATCAAAGAGGTAGCCACACACACAAAACACTTAAGGGCATTATTGGCCAACTTAGAGCGCTCTCAAAGTAGATGCCATACTTTATTAATCAATACCGGCGTAAGGATGACTTATGTGACATGTTTTGCCTCATTACCTCCACCCAGGCTTGATCTGTATCGAGCTTCCGGGAAGTTTGAGCTCCTCGATCGCATCCTGCCCAAACTGCACGCCACCAACCACAGGGTGCTGCTGTTCTGCCAAATGACCACTCTCATGACGATCATGGAGGACTACTTCAGCTACCGCAACTTCCAGTACTTGCGTCTCGACGGTAAGCTCTCCCCTGTACTTATGTTTCTCAACTCTGTGATCATTAAATCTAGAGGTCTATAAATCCCAATTAAAGGTATTAGAAATGTCCTGACGTGCGTAACAATTAATACATACATATCAGGTTATAAAGGTGGGCGTTTTGCAAACTGTTTCAGGGGAGGCTCATTCAGTCGAAGTGAACAAATATTACATAAGTTATCAATAGAAGACCAAATAGAAAGGATGAAGGTCTGTCATTTGGTAGAAGTTCTTATTTCGAGTAGTTTTGTGTAATTGAACAGTTTTGTCCTCACTTTCCTAGAGTATAATAAGCTAAAAAATGCTTAAGGCCAGACCTCTTTTATGTATAAGTGTTGGAAGGCCTCCATTCTCCGACTTTTGAAAACCATTTGGCTTAAATAAAGCAAAATCCAATCGTTCCTCTCCTGCTGTCTACTGACTTTTGTCCCCCTCAGCCTTCTGTTGTCTGCTTTAAGTGTTCTCTGCATGCCTTGTGTCTGCACTCAGCCAAAGAACATTAGTAAAGAAAGACACAGCTGTATGTCAGCTTACAACTGTGAGTGTTCTGTTTCTGCAGTTCCAACAATGCGAGACCCCTTCTCTGGAGCACACCAATTTCATAAGGAGCTTCTTCTAGTCAAGTCCATTTGATTTAAACAGCCCAATATCACACATTTGCCTCAAGGGGCTTTATAGTCAATACACTCTGTCCTTACACCCTCATTTGGAATAGGTAATCTCTTAGCAGCACCTAAGTGGAAGAAACATCAGGAAGAGCAATGAGTCAGTTGGAGACTTCTGAATCAAATAGAGACGAAACCCAAAAAGACACGGGGACAGCAGGAACTTGATGGCAAACACTGAAGGTTTATTATGAAGTTAACGACCGGAAATTGACATTTGCTGCAGCCACAAGTTGACAGAAAGGTTGCCCGACCAGTTCGTCTTTCGCTAAGCCACACCTTAGAATGCAGACTGGCCAATCACAGCGGAGCCAACAACGGACTCCGACAAAGCTCCCGACACTTTCATGACAGCGCTCTATTGACTGTGTCTCAGATTTTCGTACTTTTGACACTGTCGTTTCTGGACTATAAGAAAGATATGGTTAAATGTTGTGGCTGGGGCACTTGTAAGACTGATAGTCATTACCCAGAGAGGTTGGAGGGGGGTGTGCGTTTTTTCCCATTCCCCAAACCAAAATCAAAGCCTGACAAGTGTCGCCTGTACATTAAACTTTGTGGACGTCCTCACTCTCAGCTGAACCCCTCAAGGATCGACCGGCACACTTTTGTGTGTTCTAATGTAAGACTTTTGTCTTTAACCCTACAGTTAAGTTAAACTATTCGGTATTCTGTGAGTTCAATCTATACATTTGGTTGTTGTATTGGCAGAAGATGGGTCGCCTTTTTCTGTCTGTCTTGGCCCTGGCCACAATGATTGCTGTCACGGGCTGTGGTGTTACTTTGACACCTCTGGGTTTATGCCAATGTTGTGGTCAGCTTGTGGAGGACTGTAGTTCTAGGCCTACAGACATGTTGGCGTTTTGTGTCTTACAGAGGTCCAGAGTATGGATAAGCCCGATGATGTGGGCGCAGAACCCTGCGGAGCTAACGAAAGATCCCCTCGTTAATTACAGCTAGCCTGCTGACATTGCCTATTGAGGTTATGATACGCTAGCATATAAGGCTATACAACATTATACGTGCTTTGTGCTTTTGCTTTATAATAACGGCGATAAGAGTGAATATAGACCTACCCAGCTTTACAGGAACAGTGTTGCTCGTTGACATCATTTGTGCCAGCCTCCATCGGGATCATCAGCTGATGTGGCAACTCACTTTTTGATTGTGATCTATAGGCCTTTGCCTCTACTTTGATCGCATTATGCTCATGTTTTGTTACCTTGATGTCCGGTATGTAACACTCAAAGGCATGCTGTAAACCTCTCTGTCTAGTTCAGTCAGAAACAGCATTTGCTGCTTTTTAAAAGCCGGACAGCAGTTCAGCTGGAAGATTGTCAAAACGGCATGTTGAAAGTATGTTTGTCGGACCTAGCAACAATAACCACGGGGGGCGGGGCTTAGCAAAAGGTCAATTGTGAAGAACTCTACTGCCTTTCGAGGTTTTAACCAGTTCAGAATGTATAATCAACATTCTTCATCAGCGATACTAAACAAATATGGACCCTGATTCTAACTAGAGCTGTCCTGCACGGAAAAGAATGTGCACCCTGAACAATCTCATGGCAGCTTGTGCTCGGTCATAGACTGGCATCAACAAAGCGCCCAAGCTGTCCCTCCTTAAGGGGTTTGCCAGCAACACCCGAAGGCCAAAGAACTATGCCATGGGAATAGAGACAGAGGAAGGAGAAAATGATGAACTGTGTCAAAGGTTAACTACCTAAGCCAAATATTCCCTAACACCTATGTATTCAATAGTGTAGGTAAACATAGGTATGGGCCTTGGAATTGGCAGATAAAAGGACTAGAATTAAGTTTAAGACCTTAAACACAGTTTGGATGATCTATATCACTGGTTCCCAACCTTTTCAGCAGGACCCCCTTGGATAATAGAAAATATTTTCGAGCCCCCTAACCCGGTTCTGACCTACATTTGTAGGATAAATTGTACAAACATTACATTTTCTCTGATAATAATATCAAGACACAAAGATCCAACTATATATTTTTTTATTTTTATGGATAAACATCCATTTGTGCATATCATTGGTTTGACAAAATGTGCAAGATAACTGATATGTAGCAATAAGAAATAATACATCTATTTTATGTATTTTTAAAATGATAAGAGCAACAAATGTTTGTTTACAACTTCCTCCAAAGCTCCCACCCTGCAGTACCTCCGCGCCCCACTAGGGGGTCCCGCCCCCCACGTTGAGAACAAGGGGCAACCTCCGGTGCTGAGCAGTGAGACACATACGGAAGTGCCAAAAACTGCAGTTCATGGAATGGCCGCGAGGCCTGGCAGCAGAAATAAACATGTTTACAGCGTGGTACAAAAATTGCTTTTGGTCTCTATAGCTAATTTCTCTATTCAGGACAACTGTAAGGAGGGTGAATTTCTATATAACTCTCCCGTTTGAATTATATTAAGGCTTAAAGTAATGCATAATTAAGGGCGTGGTCGCTTTGACTGACAGGTTAGCGCCGTCAGTGGGCTCTGCTCTGCTAGCTCCGCTAAGCCTCTGCACTGATCATGTGTCTTGTTTGGTATAATTCCTTAAAGCAGCAATAATAACTATGACTATGCAAGCCAGTATCAATAATACATTTACCATCACATGCAACTTAGCTTATTAAACGTATTAACAGTAACGTTGTAATCGAGTGTTCCATAGAATTAACTATGGATTAAATTAAATTTAAATTAAACGTTAACTCTACACCAGTGGTTCTCAAACTTTTTCAGACCAAGGACCACTTAACCAATAAAAAAATACTCACGGACCACCTAACTCCCCCAATATCCCAAAACAAGATTCAAGATTCAAGAAGCTTTATTAATCCTGAGGGAAATTGAGGTGCAACAGTTCAATACAAAGAAGGAAGGAGAAATATACACTAAATATAACTAAATATACACCAAATATAACTAAATATAAACTAGAATAAATACAATAGGCCTGCTTACTACTCCAACAGTATATTACAAATTACAGCCTCATAATAACAGCTTTATGTGACCTTCTCTATATCGCTCGTTCACACATTAAATCAACAATACAAATACAACTACGGATTCTACAAGCATTTCGTTCACATGCGATTTAAACGGTAAATGCTGATAGATTTTACACATCATATGAAACATAGACTACATTTATTACTGAGTTTATGTCCGAGCGAACAGAGAGATACGCAAAATGCACCGCATTTAGACACAAACTTCTGCTGTGTATTTTCAAAAATAAAATACAGTAAAACTATGGTTGCAGGCCCAAGTTTAACAAGAATTTAACAATAAACACAAGGTAATTATTTACACTGTTACATTTACAAATAGCATTGTTTACTCACTCATACACTGCGTGTCTCTGTTGCTACCTAATGGGAGGAATGGTGCTGCTTGTGCTGAGACATCAGTGAAACAATGTCTGGATCCAAACTGGAGAGTTTTAGTCTCATATCACAGTCCACATTGATCCTGTTACGCTGCTTTGTTTTCAGACCAACAAGTGTAGAAAAAACAACTTCACAGTTGTAGGTGGTTGGAAACGGCATCAACAGTTTCAGAGCAGCGTCAGCCAGCTCTGGGTGCTCAGGCTGGACGTGGACCCAAAAGTCCGTCAAGCTTTTCTCTCTGAAAGTCGTCCTCAGTGTCCCATCAGATGCGATGTACACAAGGCTGTCAACCTGTCTTGATGGGAGCTTGGAACTGACGTGTTCGATGTGCGTTTTGTCCCCAAATGGATTCCTGATCCACTCGTAGCCTGCATCTAGTTCTGGGAAATATCTTCCCAGCTGAAAGTGAAGGCCTTGCAGATGTTCCTTGAAGGCTGCAACTGTGCCGCCGTCCAGCTCTTCATCTGCAGCGAGGAGAAAATCCACAAGCGTCAGAAAACAGTCAAACTCCTGGCGATCCAGACGCACCACAATTCCATCTTGAGGCGTGCGGCTTTAATTTTGTCCTGCACATTGAAGGCGGTGACGGCTTTTCCCTGCAGCGCTAAGTTCAAAGCATTGAGAGCGCTAAAGACATCGGCCAGGTATGCCAATTTTGAGAGCCACTGGAAATCATGCAGTCTGTCATACAGTTCATCAGTATGATGCAAGAATAACATCACCTCATCGCGCAGTTCAAATAGACGGGTGAGAACTTTCCCACGCGACAGCCAGCGAACTTCAGTATGGAAAAGCAGTTTTGTGTGTTCACTTCCCATTTCATCACACAGAGCTTTAAAAAGACGTGTGTTCAGTGCTTTGGTTTTTATTGTATTAACAATTTTCACAGACTCGTACAATACTGATTTGAGGCATGGTGGCATTTTTTTCACAGCCAGCCGTTCTCTGTGAATGCAACAGTGTGTTGCTGTGGCGCAAGGCGCAACTGCGCGTATGCGCGCTGTCAGTCCCTTGTGTTTCCCAGTCATTGCAGTAACAGTTGCACCATCTGTGCAAATACCAACACATCGTGTCTAGTCGATATTATTCTGCAGGATTAAATCGTTGACTGGACCGTTGGACGTGGACCCAAAAGTCCGTCAAGCTTTTCTCTCTGAAAGTCGTCCTCAGTGTCCCATCAGATGCGATGTACACAAGGCTGTCAACCTGTCTTGATGGGAGCTTGGAACTGACGTGTTCGATGTGCGTTTTTGTCCCCTCTTTGAGAAAGACTGCTCTACACTGATTCACGGTAACACTGGCCACATTTCTGGTCAAAATATAGTCTTGCAAATTACGCCTATAATTGAAACAAACATTTTTAAACTAGTGCAGTATAATCTCAATAACAGATAGATCTTTATGCCAAGTGTTGTTGTCAGTGTTGTGCGTGAACGAGTTCAAAAGAACGCGTTCATTGAACACGCTCATTTTTTCGTGAACGTTGAACTGAACGCAACACATTTTTCAATAAAGAACTTGAACGTGAATTAGTTCACATTATGTGTCATGAACGGCAGACATCACTGTAAATGAACGTTGGCATTTGTTTTCCATTGAAAACTGAGTGACATCTGTTTTCTCTTTTGAAACGCAACGAGAGAGAAAGTTCCTCCCTCCTGTAGGTGCCGCTTAAATCATGTATCAACGCAGAAATAGTTTTGGCACTGTATGCGCAATGCATTGCGGGCAACGTAGTGTCCGCCTGAGAATAGTTGAGTTGAATAGTTGAAACGTACTGGCTTCCGCACGACGTTACCCATGATGAATTGCAGCAGAGCGCATAGCAACGCCGAGAGCGCGGAGGGCTGGAGGCTCGAGAGAGAGAGAGATACAGAGACCAATGACGAGAGTGAGAGAAAGCGCTGCGATTAAAAAAACAAAACAAAACAAGATGGCTAGTGGAAGTGATGGCACGGAGACGGACTCCGATTCTCCTCACGAACATTTAAAACAATTTTACACTCTTGCAAACCAAGACCCCGACGGCAAAAATCTTTCCTTCCTGTGTAAGATGTGTCCACCTGCGCAGCAAAAACAAGTTAGGACATCGACAACGTCCTTCTCGAATTTGAAACGGCACATTGAATTAAAACGTCCATCCAGTGTGAATGCAATTCAAGAGTTTTGCTCATTTCATACACACACATAGGTATATATAATATCATATATATCAAATAATATATTCATATTTCATATTATATATTCTTTATTTAATTGAATGCTATACTAGTAGATTTCATTGCACTAAGTATAGAACTGGTCTATCTTGTCTGTATTGCTACAAGTTTCAGCACCTGTTAAGAAACCCACAATAGCAGTGTTATGAGCAAATGTCTACAATGAACAGTTTCAAAGAACGTATAGTGATTTCTAGCTCGTAGTGTGAAAAAAAGTATTTATTTGAATATCTCACGAAAAAAGTGAAATGAACTGAACTTTGAACTAGTTCAGAATTAAAATTGTGAACTTTGAACGTGAACTGTTCACTTTGAGCATGTATGAACTGAACTTGAACTAGTTCAGAAAAGCTGTGAACTGGCACAACACTGGTTGTTGTATAGTTTCATGTTAACTTACCTTGAGTAAGACGACCGGCAACTGGGAGCAACTAGACCGCAGGGTGTGCTGTTGACTTTTAGCGGGATAGCGCCGTGAGTAGCATACGGTAGCATGTAGCCTCGCTTGGAAGCCTTCGCTAGTATGACAGTTTCGAGCTAGATGGGCGTGTTTCAATAGCCACGCCCGCTTCAGCTCCAACCTTATCTCCATATTTGGATTAGCTGGGAGTGGGCGGGTGGTAGACTGAGAAGATGTCGACGGTGGGAGTCGCCCACTTTGAGCTTCATTACGGCTCTTCACACACCTATGAGTGATGTCACGGATACCACGTCCATTATTTATACAGTCTATGGTTGAGAACCACTGATCTATATGAACTTTAGGATATATTTCAAATAGATTACATTCAAAATAAGTGACGGATTTGCTCCTCCGGAATCTATTATAGTATGTAGTCTATTATTGCTAACAATTTCAGGGGAATTTCATGGTTTATCATCTGGGTTGACAACATAAATGATCTTTACCATAATGCTTCATTATCATACAACAAACAAATACTGAATAATTAAAAAGCTCTTTCCAACATGTCACTGCCACAAGACAAACAGGATCATAATCTGAGATTAAGTCCCATTTTGTGATGGCTCTGTACTCCTTTGTTCCCTTTATGTAACTAGTATGCTAAAAAGATCAATTCCTCATTTATAATTTAAATTGAGGTGGACTAAAAGAATAATACACCATTTATTAGATGCAATATCCTCATTAGGATTCTCATCACGTTGTGTTTGCTGAGCATTATAACCCACACTTTGCATGTCAAACCAAAGGCAATCCTTTAAGCCACTAAGTCTGGAATCAGAGAACTGAGTTCCATGAGGAGATTAATTGTTGTGCTCTTTTTGAAACATAACAAAATGTGCAAGGTGACCACTCACCTCGTTTCCCCTTGACTGCTGGGCGATTTGTCTTTGCCCCCGCAGTTAAAAGAAGCACAACATGGCCAACATGTCTCGTACTTGTATGGACTTCAGTTTGAAGGGAGCTGGTCCTGTTCCAAAGGAATCTGTGGTGAACACTTCTCGTGCAGCTTCACACGTCCTTGCAGCAACTCACAGTTTAGAGTGTTATGTGTGATTTGGGCATTCATTCAGGATTTTGAAAGAAAGTAAAAGGCACTCAGCAGAGATTGACTGGGAATGAAACACGGACTGCCAGTGCCTTCAGGCTCACTAAGCTGATGTGATTAAATAGAAAACTGCGTCAGCATCTTGTCTTTGCCGGCAGCAACACAATTGGTGCTCTTTATTTAGTAAAGACATATTGTGAAATGTTCTGGTTCGTATTTGTATTTTGTGCCTCTTCTGTGACAGGTTTACATGCTTTAATGCTCAAAAAGCTCTTTAATGTTTTCATACTGCCTGTTGCAGCACCTCTTTTCACCCTCTGTCTGAAACCAGAGCCCATTCTGTTCTGATTGGTAATCTGGTCCGCTCTGTTTTGATTGGTCAACCTCTTAGAGATGTCCCGTCCCTTGGCCTATCACGTACAAGGTGTTGGAGCTCTAGCCAATGGAAGGTAACATAGTGATGCCAAACACAAAAAAGGAGTCTAATCGATGCAATTTAAAGCAGAGGGGGGTTAATGTGTCAGGAAAAAAAAATGTAGGCTTTAGCTTTTGGACAGAAAACAATATAACACACTACAGGAGAGGGAAAACCACCACAAGCACAAAAGAGCCTCTTTTAACGTCCCATATTGAGAACAGTGATATAGGGCGGTGGTGGCAAAGTCCATAGGGACTTGGCTTTGGAACCGGACTGTCACCGGTTCAAATCCCCAAAAGACTAACTGCTACAGAGGTGTCCCTGAGCCAGGCACGTTTCTTACACTGCTACTGGGTCACGGTAGACATGTCAGCCCAATGCTCCTAACACGAGGATGAGTAAAATGCAGAATGTCAATTTCCCCTCTGTGGGACGATTAAAGGTTCCTTCTTCTTTCCATGTATTTCAGATGTTCAAGCCGGTCTTTGTGCTGTATAAATACTGTAAAATTATTTTAACTTTAATTACTTTAAAGCATGTATAGGTGTGATAGTATAACCTCAAGAAAGCTAGCATATTACTGTATGCTACCTTTAAGTGGGGGCTGAGGTTGTGAATTTATATATTTGCTTTTTTTCCCAGGATAACTTCTTATTCTGCGGATATTAGGATAAAAAGTACAATCATTTTAATTTGACATGAAATGTTTCAATTAATTTATTCAGTTTTATTTTGGTCTACAACCAAATAATGAGTTATTAGAAGGGTTTTGGTCATCAGAATTAACACTATCTACTCAGTACTTTGACATAGACTTGTGGACTGTGGACATTCTTAGTTAACATAATTTAATCAGACATCGAAACCAGTTGTATGATGGTAATAACGTTTGGAACCCTGCTTAATAAGTTTCCACATGCCCCTACAGACACATCTGAATCATTTGAATTGATCAGACATGAGGCAGGGTATCTGGACCCATTTAGATGTTAAGTTCACTTTAGATCAGATGAGAAAGTTTAGGCTCTCTTTTCACAGTTGACTTCTAAAAGCTTGTGTTTGGCATTTCAGGAACCACCAAGTCAGACGACCGTGCAACACTGTTGAAGAAATTTAACGAGCAAGGATCTCAGTACTTCATCTTCCTGCTCAGTACCAGAGCCGGCGGCCTCGGCCTCAACCTGCAGGCTGCCGACACCGTTGTCATCTTTGACAGCGACTGGAATCCACACCAGGTACGTCCGTCAATTTAACAAAGTGTAGAAACAGGCTTTGTGCTCATGGTGTGAACTCTTGACTAAAGACGTGTGTTGTTTGGAAATTCATGGTATTTCCAAAGCAGATTTAAAGAAGTACGTTCTGACTGTATTTCATGTTGAGGCGACTGAAATGAAATTTCTTTTATATCTGCTCTTTCCAGGACCTGCAGGCTCAGGACCGGGCTCACCGCATAGGCCAGCAGAATGAGGTGCGCGTGCTTCGTCTCTGCACCGTCAACAGTGTGGAAGAGAAAATCCTGGCGGCTGCCAAATACAAACTCAACGTGGATCAGAAGGTCATCCAGGCGGGCATGTTCGATCAGAAGTCCTCCAGTCACGAACGGCGAGCTTTCCTCCAGGCTATTTTACTGACTGAGGAGCAGAATGAGGTCGGGTGTGAATTTTTTTACTAAAAGAAAAATAAATTGGGGCGGCCCTGCAATTATATTTCTTCCCTCTAGTTTAATTATTCATGCTGCTTTTGATCGAACTGTCAGGGAGGTATCCACCCTTCACTTCACTCTCATGTTTTTGAAATGCAATCTCAGCAGTTTAATATGTATTTGGTAAAAAACAAAAAGCACCAGCTGGTTTTAAACTGACCATGCTGAAACAGTCAATAACTGAGCCTGTGTTGTTCTTTCAAACTCTAGGAAGAAGATGAGATACCCGATGATGAAACTCTTAACCAGATGATAGCTCGCAATGAAGAAGAATTTGAGCTCTTCATGGTAAGAAAAGGCACATATTCCTGTGAGATCTCATCAACATTTAAATGGCAGAGTAATACTCCGAAAGGGACCCGTCTCAATCAGAATCAGAATCAGAATCCCTTTATTTGTCCCACAGAGACAGAGAAGAGAAGTTGACAGCTGGTTCTCTTACATTTACTGACAAAATAATTGTAGGTTTTCCATCTTGCCGAGGCCATTGTTGATTGGTTAAAATATATATTCTGTTTAGTCATGGCGCAATTTTCCCGCGGACGACTCTTCATGCATAATAAACGGATAAATTGCCTTGGATAAAGGACTCACAGCCACCATGTCACTCAGTATACACATTTTTTTACTGAAAAAAAAAGTGTTTAACCAGCTTCACTCACAGAGCATCAAGCCTCACAGGCCCCTCACAGAGTCGGCTTTTCTTTTCATCCAGCTCGTATTGACTAGCTCAATGATGTCTGGGTTCAAAATATTAAATATACATGACAAACCAGGAAGCAACCATAGGGTAGGGCTGCAGCAAGATGTAACTTGTAAAATGGCTTCGTCCAAACCAAATCTAAAGCTGTTGTATGTTAAGAAGTGACAACATAGCCTAAATATCCCCCTATTATGCAAAATGCACTTTTTAATGTATTGAATTCATATACAGCTCCAGAAAAAAAGACGAGACCACTTAGCACATGTTTCTTAAATCTTTATCTGTACATGTATGGCAGGCATTCCCGTGTCTGTTGAATTCCAACACAGAAATGTTGTCAGTAGTTTATAGAATACAATAAACCACAAAAAAAAAAATCCCTCAAAGACATACCTATAAATAATAAAACAAGAGAAAATGATAATGCTGAAATGGCTGTCTGTGTTTTAAGAGACTCCGAAGGTTTCAGCAAAATGTTTTCTCTCTCTTTCCCTCCTGATCCAAGTATGTGAAAGCCGCTTAAAAAGTGGGTGAGTTAGGTTTCGGGTTCATACGTGACGTAAAATTCAATATTTTACGTCATTTGTGGGTTGTATGGCATTAGCAACAAACCAACCACAGTAAGCCCCGCCCACCCTGTTACCTTAATCCCCTCCTGCAGCATCTCCAAGTGACTATGTTTGTTTGGCCACCGGTTTCAGCATGATGTCTAAGGCTGTGCTGATTTAGGCTGTAGAAATCCGGCACCGCTGAGTTTCTGCCGGTGGACACTGTGAAATGCTTCTCCTCCTCAGTGTTCAGTGTGGAGAGCCAGAAACACCTGCAAAGGGGTGTGGCCAGCAGCAGCTCATTTGCATTTAATGTTACAGACACAGAATCAGCACTTTTGGGAAAGGGCTTGCTATAGTTTGGTATTTTTAGCAATAAACTTCAGAGACATGTTTTGTATATATCTGAGACCTATAATATATTGTTGAAATGCAGTAGTATACATAACCTTTTAAGAGTGTGTGGGGTGAGATAAGGTGTGTAATCCCCTGTTTTGTAACAGCCCTCTGTTGCTCTCTAACACAAAGCATAGAAAGTACTGTAAACACAAAACCCAGTATTCTACAGATGTCAGTATTCCAGTATTGATCCAAGACATCTGTGTTTCCTTCTCTGCAGCGCATGGACATGGACCGACGCCGGGAGGACGCCAGGAACCCAAAGCGCAAGCCTCGCCTCATGGAGGAGGACGAGTTGCCTTCTTGGATCATCAGAGATGAAGCTGAGGTGGAGCGGCTCACATACGAAGAGGAGGAAGAGAAAATGTTCGGCAGGGGGTCCCGTTGTCGCAGGGACGTGGACTACAGCGACACGCTCACCGAAAAACAGTGGCTGAGGGTAAAGTCTGAGTATCCTCACTAACCTATGATTTTTTTCAACAAATGTAGTGATAAATGTTACTGAGATGAAAGTGGTTAACAACCCATTTTTATTCACCTGCAATTTATAGTATTATTATTATTATTATTATTCATTACTTATTCATTCTTATAGTAATGAAAGAGCCAGCCACTGTGGATGCAAAATGTTTGAAAAAGTTGTGTGATCTTCTCCGCAGTTACCTAAAGCCTCTTGTTTAAATATAGGGTGCCGTTTAATTTAAATTATTGCGACTGCTAATATCTAACTTCTCTTTGATCCACCGTGGGTTTTTCTTACATAAGGGAGGATCATAAACATTGTCCCGCTTATCACAAGGCCACTTACTAAATACACTTGACTCACAATATTACCTTGTTTTAAAATGATCGAGGTTCAAATAGTAATTTCCAGGGCGTACCAACAGCTGGAACTGCGGGGACTAACAAAACTTAAAATGACGGCAGCGCTGATCGAGGTTGACGGTAACTGTCCAAGTCAAATGACACTGACAAAGCCCTTACCATGTATATTTGTTTACGTCTGTCTTCTTCTTTCACTATATCTGACATGTCCTAGTGATGGTTTAGCCATCATGAAACAAAAGTTTTGTGCTCTCCACAAATATAAAAGCAATATTTAAAAAGTATTTTGTGGTGTTTGTTGTCCACAGCTGACTTTAAATCAACTGGACTTCTATCTGCGGTTTGATATAACTGCAAATATTCCCTTGATCGTCCTGAGCCACGATCCTGTTATGCTTAACAGAGGTGTGTTAGTGAGTGTCTGATATATCCAAATTGACCAATCAGAATAGAGTTTTCATCCAAGCCTTGTAATAATGACTTGGATTTAATTTTTCAATGTTAATAGTATCTTGAATATCTTTTTTTTTTCTGCAGTTTGTTTGGATAGATAGGTAGGAGTTTATAGAAATCACCAATTCACCCAAAAAACGCTTATTTTTAGCCATTGTCCGTTGATCGAGCGCTTGCTCAGCGTGGTGCTAATAGCGCCCAGTCACTCTCAGCAGATACTCCCCTAGTGAGACTTCTGAGGCCTGGAAGATCCATTTTATTGACTCTGGCTTAGGAGTTTCAGGGTGAACAAGAATAGAACAGAGAAACTTTGAGACAGAAGTGACAGTGTTTTGAGGTGTAGCTGCAGTTCAAAGACGCTTTTCTTAAATGGAAAAAAACATGTAGAGACGTGTCTGCCCTGCCAAAGCAACAGCGGCTTGACAGTCACAGTTAAAAACACTGCCATGGTTTGTAATGATTGTAGATTTCACGCATTTCATTCTTCATTATGTTGACGTGGGTGAGGATTAAGTCTCTCTTCATTTTTATTATTTGTATGATGTCAGGCCGTTGAGGATGGAAACCTGGAGGAGATGGAGGAGGAGATCCGCCTGAAAAAGCGCAAACGCAAGAGACGCCAGGACAAGGACTCGTCGAGCAGAGATGAGGGCGGCTCCAAGGCCAAGAAGAAACGTGGACGTCCACCAGCTGAGAAACACTCCCCCAACCACCCCAAAGTCACCAAGCAAATGAACACCATCATCGATACGGTCATCAACTACAGGGATGGGTAAGCAAGTATAACTACATGGCGTTAGGGGAATCTGACTTCTTAACACATGATCACATTGCAGTTGGCTTCTTGTTTCTCAGAGCCCAGCAGTACTGTGGCTTCCTTAAAGTAAAGAGTACGATCCACTAAACTTGAATCTACTGTAATTTCCGGACTATTAAGCGCACCTGAATATAAGCCGCACCCACTGAATTAAAAAAAAATGTATTTTGTACATAAATAAGCCGCACATGTCTATAAGCCGCAGGTGCCTACCGGTACATTGAAACAAATGAACTTTACACAGGCTTTAACGAAACACGGCTTGGAACAATAATAAATAGGCTTTAACGAAACACGGCTTGGAACAAAAATTTAAAAAATAGCAGTAAACAGTAGCCTACCAAGAAAGTCATTGGTCACTATCTTCCTCCTGTGCACTGAAACCACTGAAGTCATCTCCTTCGGTGTCGGAGTTGAATAGCCTCAGAATTGCTTCATCCGATGTTGGATCATCTTCATTGTCGCTCTCGTCACTTTCATCCGGAGGCAAATTCCCCGCTGAGCTCATGCTGCCCTCTTCAACACGCAGCAGTCCAGCCTTTCGAAACCCGTTGATGATAGTGGATTTTTTGATAATGCTCCACGCTGTCAGGACCCACTGGCAGACTTGACCATAAGTTGCTCTTCGCATGCGGCCCGTTTTAGTGAAGGATTTCTCCCCACTTGTCATCCAAGCCTCCCACTGAACACGGAGCGCCACCTTAAATGCACGATTTATACTGATGTCGAGTGGCTGCAAATACTTTGTTGTGCCCCCAGGAATCACAGCTGGAATTGAGGTTGTCCTCTTGATGGCTTCTTTCACAGAATCTGTTATGTGGGCCCTCATGCTGTCCAACACGAGCAAAGCCTTGTTCTTGTGAAAGAATCCTCCCGGTCGCTTGCCGCATGCATTAGGCCTTCCGTCATCCATCCTTTCTTGTTGACTTTCACAACAATTCCTCTCGAGAATTTTTCTTTTGGCATCGTCATGCTTTTAGAAATCAACATCGGTGGAAGCTTTTCTCCCGATGCCGTGCAGCTCAGAACACAGGTGAAGTGCATTTTTTCCTGCCCAGTTGTTTTGAGCGTGACTGATGATTCGCCTTTCCTGTTGACAGTCCGAGTGAGAGGCAGGTCAAACGTCAGAGGAACCTCATCCATATTTATGATGTCGTGCGGGCCGATGGAATGCTCCACTATCTTTGCATCAGTAAATTTGCGGAAGTTTGAAACTTTTTCCTCGTAGTCGGGAGGGAGCTGCTGACACAGACTCGTTTGTACCCTGATGGACAGGCCTTTATGTCTCATAAATCTTAGACACCACGATGGTCCACCTCTAAAATCCTCAAACTTCATTGCGGTGGCAATTGTTTTGGCTTGCAGTCGGATCTGCACAGTTGAAACACCTCGGCCGTCTGCTCTCTGTGTGTTGATCCAGTCTTCGAGCTCATTTTCTAGTTCGGGCTATCTGCTTTTCTTCCCTCTGAAAGCTTTTGTTGTCTTTTTGCGCTGAGTTAGTTCCTCACGCTGCTGTTTCCAACGTCTTATCATCGACTCAATAAGGCCAAGCTCCCGTGCAGCAGCTCTATTTCCTTTTCCAACTGCCAGATCGATCGCCTTCAACTTGAAAGCTGCATCATATGCATTTCTCCGTGTCTTTGCCATGATGAGGGTGACAAAATGACTACCGTAATCAGAATGATGGGAAGTTTGAGCACGCTCGATTTACGTCACATTATGTGACGGTGCTCAGTTTTTTATCTATTTTTTTTCAAAATCCCATTTTGGCGGCATGAAGCTTGTGAAAGCGGGAAAAATCCATAAATTAGCCGCGTCATTGTATAAGCCGCGAGGTTCAAAGCGTGGGAAAAAAGTAGCGGCTTATAGTCCGGAAATTACGGTAGTCTTAGCAGAGGGCTCTAGCTTGTAATGTTTTCAGCTGCTCCGACAACAATTGGACACTTTGGAATACAAAAGGGAAGTAAAAGCAACTAACTATACACAATAAAATCAATACTATAAGAAAAAATAAAATAATCCCTGTGGGGAAATTAAGCAGTTTAAGCAGCAACAGTGTGAGAATGAAAAACAGGACAGTACGGTTTCACATAGGATAATAAAATGAAATAAAAATGATGTACAGTTAATTAACTGTTAATGGAATTAAATGACCATGTACATTTTTGTGTCCGGTTTGTTACATATATTTACTTTCATGTATACAGATACTGATGCAGGTAACAGTGTTTGTGCAAACAATGCAGGTTTTATGTGCAGCAAGGGTTATTGTTTAGTGAGTTATATTGTTAACCCCTTGTTGTGCAGCCTGATGGCTACAGGCACAAAGGAGTTTTCCAGGCGCTTAGTGCTGTGCCGAGGGGGATGGGTCTGTGGCTGAACGTACTCCTCATCTTGATAACCCACTCCCACTCCACACTCGTTGGTTTGGAACAGCACTTAATATGGCGGACCCTCTGTGCGAACGCGCAAATGGAGGGGGAGTGTGTAGGGGTAGGGTGTAGGGGGCAGTTTGGAATTGAGCCATATTTTCCTCAGCATCCGGAGCACTTATTGGGGGCTTGGTCCTGCCTTGTCTTTGTTGGACAGACACACTGATAAACATCCTTGTGTTCTCTCAGTCCAACAGTTAATGTTTGAGTGTGTGGCCAGTCCTGTTGTGTATGCATGTTTTCCTTTTTAACCATGTGCAATATCAAAAGTATGCATGTCCCTGTAATATTCACCCATGCATGAAACAACCACTCAAAAATGCTCTGGCTCACTACTACAGTAGAACTTTTTCCAGGAAAATGCTACCCGCCTTTCCAAAAGTCAAATTCTTTCCTCTCCCTGTTGACGGTTGTTAGTCCCAGAGCAGCTCTGGCACTCCTCTCCGTTTACTGGACAGATTTTTGGATGTCCTTCTCCCGGACTTTAGGATTCAAGGTTTCAATGAAATTTACCCAGAATGAGTACATGTTTTTAAACATGAATGCAACCTACATTTGATTGGGATCTGCCTAGAATTGAAAAAGGAATATATTTATTATTATTATTGTTATTATTATTATTCTCTGGAGCTGTTTTGGCTCTGTTTTCTGACTGAGGTGTAGTAATAGCACAGTATGTTCCTTACAGATGTTGATGTTTTTCCGTCTTCCTTCCACAAGCCATTAAAAGATTTGAAGCCTTGGTTATTTGTGTTTTAGGGGAGACAACAATTTTTTTTTTCCTAGAGATCATTGTTGCCATAGAAAATGACTGGGAGGCATCAGAGATGTATAATCCAATTTTAACAACCCATCCACCTTTGTGGTTCAACACAATCTTCACTCAGCCATGATACGTCCTCTGGGATCAGCAGCCTTAAGGTCACACTGAAAATGTGTAGGCAGTTCAGTTGTCAATTCTTAAAGCTCCCTATTTTATTTATTTATTTAAAGATGAACACAGGGGTGTTTTATTATGTTAAGGACAGAAGATCTGAAATCTGGTAAATAATCTAAATGTCCTTTTGAGTTTCCTCTCACCTGCAGGAATTGAGGTGTATACTTGGCTGTTCATTCATCTTTTCTGACTCAACCGCTTTTTCCTTATGTTACAAAACAGCATGTTCCGTTGTTTATTGCAAAGTGCTGATCTCGGGCTTTTTCCTGTGGAAAAAACTGCTAATTGTGACGGATGCTTCCAGGCATGAAAATGAGTTTGAATCAGAATCAGTTTCCATCAAAGTAGGTTTGCAGACATACAATACTTTGTCTTAATATTATGTGGCAGTTCTATAAACCTGGTCAAGATACTTATTAAGGAATATTTAAATGTACAAAAGAAAATAATAGTGCTGTTGCAATGAAGTCAACACTTTGACCATTTCTATTTTCTTGGGAAGGCAATATAAAACAACTGTGTTGGTCCAGTGGTGGAAACAGTTTCAGATTCTTTAGTTGAATAAAAATACTACACTGTAGAAATACTCAATAGTAAAGTATTGCAAAAAGAACACTGTAATAAATGATAGGTTGACTTTACTTAAGAAAATCTAGGAAAAAGAATGCACTTAAAAAGTGAAGTCAATTGAACTGTTAGTCGTAAGTGTACTTAACTTAATATATTCTTGTTAAGTTGACTTTTAGTTAAGTTCCATTAACTTAATTGTGTTTTGTTCTTCCAACTTAAAAAGGTTCAGTCCAAACTACTATATTTTTAGAGTGATGTCAACTTAATTATACCAAGTGCCTGTGTCTTACTGGAATAGTTGTGTTGACTCAGTAGAATTAAGGAAACCGATTGCCTTAATTTAATCAAGTAAACACAACAAAGAATGATTAGTCCCCAGTTATCTATCTTTATTATCTTTATTGTTTCCACCACATTCAACTGGCAATCCAAATGGCACATGCCTTCAAACAATGCCGATGCTTTGTACAGTAAATTATGAGCTAACAGTTAGTGTATGTATTAGCGTATATGCTAATACATACACTAACTGTTAGCTCATCATTGTCTGCATTTCACATTCTAACGCCTTTTGTTGTTTTTACGATCGCCCAAAACACACACATATACAGTATATATTTATAACTCACCTTTTGTTCCAGTTTCAATATGGTTTCCTCTTCAACTCCTCTTGCGCGCAGAAACTCACTGATGTCCTCCGTTGTTACCTATACTGCAATGTGAGTCTCTCACTGAAGTTGAGCCAATACAAGAACCCGTACTTCTGACTTTAAGTCAGAATTCTGAGATTAAAGTCAGAATTCTGAGAAAAAAGTCAGAATTCTGACATCCGCAAAAAAAATGTTTTCATGTGGCCCTAATCTTTTTCAGTGAAGCTGAATAATTTACCAAGACACACTTCCAGAAAAACGTCTTCCACAGTCAGCAGCTATGCCTGTCGCGCTCAACTGCCATGTGCGATGCTGTTACCTTGGGCTCACTCCAAGAACTTGGAGTTACAAGTAGAGTTTGATCAGTTGAACCAAGTTGTATACCTCTTATGGTCGACTTGAGTAAATTACTCACCTTGAATAAGTAAAATCTCAAGGTTATTGAGAGAAAAGTAAAGTACAATAAGGTATTTTCAGTAAGCATAGCTATTAGTTTTTATAGTGAATTGTACTAAAGTGAAGTAAAAGTATTTAAGTATGGTCAGGAAAATGTACTCAAAGTATTAAGAGTAAAAGTATGCATTGCAGTAAAAACTCAATAATAATATATTCGTTAATATAACAAAAAACTTTAATACCAATACATTTTCTGTTGTCCCACTCATGGTTTTAGTGAATTAAATATAATAATGGATGTTTTAATCCATACCAAATAATCATATTTGTAATTATTGTTGGTCAAAATCGGAATTTATAAACTTATTAGTAAATGAATCTGTAAAATAAAGATAGTGGGGTAAAAAGTACAATATTTGCTCCAAAATGTAGTGGAAAAGTAGAAGTATAAAGTATCCCCCATGGGATTAATATATCTACATCACAATTATCTTTTACTATATAAAAAATATATCTGTTTTTAAATTGTAGGAACTGTGCAGTGTTTGGATAGCTGTTTTCAAAACTAGGGAAACGAAGAGGAACCTGGATCATCATCATTTATTTACTTTATGTTTGTTTGTCAATCCCTATAGCTCCACACTCTGCCCTCTGGTGGTTATGCATTATTCACTGCACATTAAAGGTCACAACAACTGTTTTTTTTACTTTGAGAAACAAACATCACACTCACATCTCCCATCTGGTCAAGGATTTGTACTCCTGTCCTGTTTTTCCCCGCCTCAAGGTTGCTAGTTAAGCCGAGTTTATGCAAACAAAGTCCCACAACACAACGGCAAGAACTCTGTTATGGCAGAATTTAACCCCTAGTAAAGTAATTGATCATTTGCGGCAGATGGTTCTGAGTTGCAGAGATCTTAGTGTGGGCGTAGTAAAGCTTTTGTGGGAGGAAGCAGTGCAATTGATATTACTGACCTAAGAAATGTTATGTAAAATACACAAAAGTGCATTTCCTCTCACTGACTTGCCTCTTTTCTGCTATTCCCAAACTCTGGTGAGATTATTTAGGGGGGACTTGCAGATAATAACTATCCTTTCGCTGTTTCTTTGCTTCCCTCAATTGTCAGGAGCAGTTTCCTTTAAGTATTCAGGGTATTGAGTCTTAACATTTGGTATTTATCTCTCTGAAGTTTTTTTTTGTTCAATCTCAGGCTACACTTTTTTTGTTGCTGTTTGTTACTTTCTCTTCAGTCTTCTTTCCATATTGCAATTCTTTACATGTGCTCAGTAGCTTGTTGTTTTCCTCGTCTACATAGAGACTGGCCCCGGGCATAAACACTTGATTATTAATTGTGCTGCATTATTCTTCTTTATTTGTGATTCCTATTGAATCACCAAGGAAAGGTTTGTGGTTCTCTTAGAAAACATGACTCACACTTTAAGTATTACTACTATTAATGTTGTTATTATGAAAACTTCAGCTTGTAAATACTTTTAATGTGGCATTGTTGATTTTTTAAAATCAGCTGTGAGTAGAATTTGAATGTTTCTGACCCTGTTTTTCGTTGGTGTGAACAGGGCAGGGAGACAACTGAGCGAGGTCTTCGTCCAGTTACCGTCCAGGAAAGAGCTCCCGGAGTATTACGAGCTGATCAGAAAACCTGTGGACTTCAAAAAGATCAAGGTTTGTCGATAAACATGACTTAGCAAGAAATATGAACATTGGATAGAATGGTTGTAATGAAAAAAAGGGGGGTCATGGAGCAGAGTGAAAGTCATATGATACAGAATACACAGTAATCAGCCCAAACACAAATATAATGTAAAGTTGTTATAATTCTGTATTTGTAAACTGTATCTTTGTGAACCATCGAAGATGCACATTATATTTTGCCAGCTGGGTAGACAACTTTATAACACTTGTTTATGTTTTATGCAAAGATGTGAATATTTGTAGGTTTTCCTTATCTTTGTAATCAAGATGAATTAGTTTGGAGTCATAAGAACAATTTGTTTTAATTAGTCAGCTTTCCGCTTTTAATTAAACTATGAAACCATGTTTTTGATTAGTTTTTCTTACATTTTATGGACCAACTGATTGCTCAAGAAAATAATCAACGGATTAACAGTCACAACATCTTGCAGAAATAATTAACATCATTACAAGTATCATTTTAATTTTCAAATGTAAGCATTGAATACCACAGGTTGTGAGGGCTCACAGAAAGTGAGAGGGATGAGTTTGACTCACACTGATGTCTTTTCGTTAACAGGATCGTGTGAGGAACCATAAATACAAAGGAGTGGGAGACCTGGAGAGGGATGTGATGCTGCTTTGTCACAATGCCCAAACCTTCAACCTAGAGGGATCCCAGGTCAGAACCCCGACCCACCCTCCTCGTGTGAAACTTGATTTTCTTTCCTATTATGCAAATGTTCAGGTTCATATTAGTATTTTGTGCCACTACTGGGACATGTCTCCATGCTTTAAAGTTCCAAAAGCTCTTTATTTTTCTCATACTGCCTGTGCTGCAGCTCCTCTTTTCACCCTCTGTCTGAAAGCAGAGCCCAGTCTGCTCTGATTGGTTAGCTGGCCGGCTCTGTTGTGATTGGCCTTCCGCTTACAGAGGTCCTGCCTCTTACCCTGTCACTTACAATGTGTAGGCATTCTTCTACAGATTTGCAGTCAGGGTTTGCAGAATGATATGGCTGATGGCTCTCTGCCCAGACAATATGGAACAAACTGCATGCAGCCAATCACCGGTCTCATAGGGCTGCCAAGAGGCCTGCAAATGACTGCCCTTACATTAGTAAATTGTTAAATTGCCAATATGTCTTGTTTCATTAGATTATCCAATCCACCAAGCAAGTGTCATCAGCAAAAAATAGCTGTTTGGCATTGGCAGAGAAGTAGGGCAAATGTTTCATGGGCGCAACCCACATCCTCAGCATGTTCCTCACAAATGTGGTACCATTTAAAAGAGAAATAAACAGGCTGTTAAACAGTTTGAGATTTATTGCCAAGTAGCATTGTTACAACAAAGAAATAACACACACTTCCTTACTGTTTGTGCTATGTTTAACACACACTACAGGAAAGGTAAAACCCCCCCAAAACATATTACGGCCCCTTTAATTGAATTCCTCTAATTAGGGCCCGAGCAGCGGGAGCGGACAACTGGTTAATACCACAAATTCCGAGTAATACCTCCCACGTATAACATTCACATAGATGTAGAACATTTGGGAGGCATATGTATCACATGGAGATAAAAACCCTCTCCTGCAGGTGTATTGTAAAGCCAATAGAAAGTCAGGCGTTTTGAATTCCAGTTGCTTTTTCTGGAGATTTTTAGTACTTAAGTGCGGTACTTAAATTAATCTTTCATTTTCTTTGTTAAATCTCAATTGTCATGCTCCATTTCAGATGGTTTTGACCTCGTCTTTGTGAGACTTGGCTTTTCCTTGATTTTATTTTTATTTCTGCCTGTATACACAGCAACCAGGGGAGGTACAAGACATGGTCTATATTTCATTCATATGTTTTGAAATGCAGCTCAGTAGTCAATACTAACTAATTCATAATTCATACTTTCGAGACTATTTATAGAACCCCCCCCACACCCACATTTTTATTCTTCTTCCATTTCTCTCTTCATCAATTCTCAATCCCTTCTCTTTTATTACCATGTCAGCCTTTGGTCCCGCAGGTTCTTCTCTCCCATATTCCCAGTAGAACCTGTCATTCATGCTGTTTGAACAGCTGCTTCTTTTTTCTTCTTCTTCCCCTCAGATATACGAGGACTCCATTGTCCTTCAATCTGTGTTCAAGAGTGCCAGACAGAAGATTGCCAAGGATGAAGAGAGTGATGATGACAGCGATGAGGATGAGGATGACGATGAGTCAGAGACTGAGGGTAAGAAACGCAGTTTATAGGACATGCATACAAATACAAAGACTCACACACACACACACACACACACACACACACACACACACACACACACACACACACACACACACACACACACACACACAGACACTGCTGTGGTTTGAGATACGCTTTTCCACCATCCTTCAGTATGGACTATTGTTGTATTCAGGCTGAATACAGGAAAAAAGAAAACAATTGTTCCGGGAACAATGGTTATTTGATTTGAGAAGAAGTTCACAGTAAACTCTATAGCTCTTTTGGGAGCTTTCTATTGATCTTTCACAGGAATTAGTTCAAAAGCACCACAAGGATTAACATGAAGACAGTAAAAAAGCTCAGAGAAAAGCTAGTGAGTACAGTAGATGATAGGAAAGGGTTTATTTTATTCCTGAAATGATTCACAAAACCTAATTATGTCAAATAAATATGTGTTTTAATGTATTATTTATTACATGGTACACCCTTTTGGTCGAACAAAAGAAATACAAACAATAATGATATAATATACCACTTTTTTCAGGGTAACGTATGAGCTGAAACGTATTATTTCAATTATCTTCTGAATGATTATATATATTTTAATTAGTAGATTATAGTTTGGTCTACAAAAAGATGACGCCACAATTCTGCCTAGCTCAATCTCAAGTTTTACAAAACCTTCTCCGACCAACAGTCCAAAACAAAAACGATATTCCGTTTACTTAGATAGAAAAAACTCTTCGTGAATTAATAAAGCTGCTGTTTTTGCTTGAAAAAAGATTCAAGATCAATTAAAAGATAGCTCGTTCTGTCAACCTTTTTTTGTCAAGCTTTAATTGATTGCAGTTTTTCAGTTCAAAACAAGATCCCAGAGACTAAACTGAGATGAGCATGTTTTCTGAATAAGCGAACAATGATAAAACCAAGACTTTGAATCATGCCTACTCCCTTCCTTCAGCTAAGTCTGTGCGGGTCAAGATCAAGCTGAATAAGGAGGCACGCAGCCAAGACAAGGGCAAGAAGAGGCAGAGCCGAGGGAAGGCCAAGCCCGTGGTCAGCGATGACGACAGCGACGAAGACCTGGATGACAATGTAGGTTGTTCCACTTTACTGCACTGGACTGGATTCTTGGGTTGAATCTTATACACAAGAAAAAGCTAATTCCTTACCTCTGTTTTCAAAACTCAGCAGATCTCTATTATGTAAATATAATTCTGACTGCAACAAGGGCAAAAAATATAGGAGTAACACTGATGTACATTTCTAAAATTAAATAGTTTTATTATAATTGGTAACTGCAGTTTGGGCAGGAAAAACATGGAAAGCAGGAGCACTCTCTCAATATTAACTTAGAACCACCAAAGGGGCTCCCTCCCAAATGATCTATACAAAAAACCTTTGTTAAAATAGCGTTAGAATAAATACAGACACCTGTTACAAAGTATAGGTTTGAAGTATATCAATTAAAAGCTAGGTATTTATATCAAAATAAACTCATTTTTAAAGAAAAGGAGATTTCTAGCCCTCTTTTTTTCTTTTCAAACTAACCAATTGACTGAAATACATGCCTCAAAAACTCACACAAACTAAAACTTTCCTCTACTGTGTTATATTGTTTTTTTGTTCATTTAAATGGTGTGCAAAGGCTAAAATCCCAAAGATCCCTCCAGAGAGAGGGATCATGAAACCTGAACATTAGCACAATAGGCAAAATTAATGGAATTAGGGCTGCAATTAAGGATTAAGGACATTATTAAAGTTGTGTTTTTAAGTTATTAGAACATAATATCTGAGAAAAATGAAAACCAAAAGTTCAAAAGAGCCCCAAACTTATGGCCTTAAATCTCAATAAATATGCATGTGAGGATGTGATGTTATACAGAGAAAACGCGGCCCATAATTGAGAAGCTAAGAGCTTTGAACTTGATAATTTCCTACGTTAAACAGTTACCAACAGCCCAGAAAAACTAGCTGTCATTAGACCTCTCTATAAACAGTTGTGCAATCACCAAAAGCTGAAGTCTGACATTATGGTAATTACACTGGCTCCAGTTTCTGGGCAGCAGTTTTTCCCCTTGATTGCCTTTCATGGTAAAACAGATGCCTGATTTTCACATGGTTGTTCAAAATGTGTTCAAGTTAATGTCAGTGAAGCACAAAAATCTGTAAACTGAAGGTAAAACATGGACGAAGCCAACGAGGCGGCTTAATACCACATGCAAGCGTCCCCTCACCTCCAAAATCAGAGATGAGCGGGAAGTCAAGTGAGTAACACAGCCCTGACCAAAATAAATAAAATGAACGAGAAAACAACACACAATTATGTTCTTTGTAGGGAAGAAAAAGAGGCATAAAATCCATTAAGGGAATCTAGCATATTGTTAAATATTGTTAAACCTTATGTGGTTTAGAGCAATTAAATATTCCATGAAAAAAATCTCAGTCGTGACTGTAATTATGCTCTTTGTTCTATGGTTATCCTCCACCTGACCGCCTGACATTGTTTAATTTGCTATCATTGTATAATCAAACCACTAATGGAAAATTAGAGCCGGTGCATCCACCATTTTAGTACTCATTTTCAAATAATTATTACTAATAGATCATTGTTCCACTGACACGCAAACTTCACTAATGTAAAATGTTGTCTTACCAAATTAAGTTTATTTCAATGGGCCCTTTGTAGGCACCGCCTGCAGATTTAATAAATGCAGTGAGATGTTTTGTATCATTTACTGTAGCTACAGATGTCCATCAAAAAAATTACGCAACACTCTTGGCGTTTTTTTTTATTCCGGGTTACATTTAGTCCTTGTTCTTCGTCAGTGTGTTGTAAGGCACCGGATAAATTGTTAGTCAATGAAAATTCTGCCTACTCTCCGACCAACCAAAAGTCTGCATGTTATCTCTAGATTAATGAAGTAGCCACAGTTCTGACATAAAAATAGGACCCGTTTAAACCAAAGATATTTAGCATGCCAATTCTGATATGTTTACACTGGAAGCCTATCAAGCGTTTTCTTATTACACGCACCCACCTGACCCGATATAAAACCCGAACCGCACTGCCTAACTTGTAAAAATATGTGTTGCTCAACAACCCAAACCCCTATCTAGGCCTTTAAAACAGATACATTCTTCCAAATAGGTGTTCAATGGCAGCTAAATTAAGTAAACCTTTATTAAGACATTCATTGTGATATTAATCATTAATGCACGAGCTGCGATTGTCAAATTCAATTTGTTCGTAAATCACATATCAACAAGCTGACCAGTGGGTGTCAGCGCTACAGTTTGTTCTTGTAGTGCTAAGCCGTTACCTTTGATACCGATTGATCAATATTCAGCAGAAGTTGGCAGCTGGAGGCAGTTTTTGGTCACGCCAGCAGTGATAGTTAACTGCAGGGTGTTTGACATTAATGGAGACAGCTCAGTGTATATCTGTGAATACAAATGTAATGAGTGATCTCCTCAGCTGTCTATCACAGGGTGCACACAAGTGCTTGAATATTGAAGTGGAAAATAAAGTACTACAGTACCTTGATGAAAGCTCCCTTTCCAACAACATAGCTCGGAATCCGAAACTGCTTTTTATTTCTTTTTGTTTTAACACATTTTGTCTTCTCTTAGTGATGCCTCTGTTAATGAACACTTAATATTCCATTACATGTGCGAATGCAGTTGAGTGACCAGCACCGGGAAGACATATTTTTAATACAAAAAATACTTTAAAATAAATAGTTTGCACTCCTTGAAAATGAAAAAAAGAAGGGCTTGAAAAGATACTTATGATATTATTTATCGCATAAGATAAGAAACCTTTATTGTCAGTGTATAAGTTAAATACTGTCTTGTGTGCTGCTCGTTCAAAATGGATCTTTCAAGCTGCTTAACTCAAGATTTAAAACCTGCACTTTCCTTCCTTTTCAAACACACTTCCTAATCCTCCTCTTCATCTGCCTCTAATGAACGAGATGGGGGGGAAGGATTTTAAATAAGAGCTTCACCTTCAGACTTCTTTTCTCTGGAGATCTTTATCTCTTATTTCATGGTGTTGATATAATCCTGTTGACCTATGCCGCCTCTCAAGCACAATACACCCTCATCACACTGCTTCCTGCCCCCTCCTCTTCCTCTTTGTCAGCCTTTGAATCTCCCTCTCTTCTTTTTTTTTTTCTTTTCTTCTAATACCTTTGTTACTTCTCTCGTCCTGCAGGACCAGTCAGACAAGAGTGACGATGACTGAGGACAAGAGGATATTAACTATTGCACTTATTAACACAGAGGACTGTATCTTCCGCCGTCATAGTTCAGGTTCATATTCTGTACCTTTTTTTTTTTTACTTCATTTGTCCCCTTTGTAAGTTTGTAGTGTGTTTTGTCGCACCTTCTCCTACCGGCTTTGAAATGTATTACTATTCGATAAGCTACAGCAATACCAATCTGCTTATATTCCTGTTTTTAAGACGATTTTTTAGTATATTTTTTAACTCTGCTTCAAAAGCTGATTTAAATTCTGTATGAAAAAAAAGGAAGACAAAAAAGATTTGGTCATGCTATATACTTTTGCTTGATTTGTACTTGCTTGCTTGTACTTTTAAAACATGTAATATTGAAATCAAAATTAGAAAAAATGTGTTATAAAAACAAATATATATATATGGAAAGCCAAGGACATCCCAGTTAATTTGGATATCCTCCGGTGATAAAAACAAAGGCAATCAATCAAGTTTTGATTAATTGTTTCACCTTGTGCAGTGCCAAATGTCAGAGAAATTGATGGTTCGTTAAACCCCTGCCCATAACCAGCGATTGATCAATCATAGCTTAGCAACCGCAACTAGGCACAGCAGGCCTTTTTATGTCAAGCTTTATATTTCCCTGCGTTTGAAGCTCGGTTAGAGACACTACAGTTTGTGAAGTGTGGTGTCTTTCCAAAACCAGAATTAAAAGAGCAAAACAGGAGAAACAGCATGTTATCTGCTCTGATGTTAGCTGCAAATGTTTGATTGTCCTGCTTAGTAATACTACACAAATACATGATTAATACAATTAGTTTAATCTTTATTAATAAAAGAATAGATACTGTAGTTGACTTTCAAGGCCAAGAAGCGCTTAACCTAAATTTATTCTGTCTTCAGCTGCTTACATTCTTAACTCTCGTGCCATCAAAAAAAACTTCAATAACTTTCAAGTTTGCATTATTTGTGGGTTATTAGATACATTAATCAAAGCCCAATCTAGGATTGAATCATCTGCTTTGTAGAACTTTCCTCTGAGTAGAAGCTGCTCAACATACTGTTTGAAAAATATGGGATTCTAATAGAATTACACATTGAATCTTCGATTTGTCCTTAATATACTTTTAGCCTGGGTCATTTTTAATTTGTTTTATAACTTTTGTCTTTTAGCATGATGTCACATTTGTAATTACACAATGCAATTTTTTTAATGTAAATTATTTTGTACGTTGTCTTTTAAAATATCCCTATATTTGAAACAAGTTAGGTAAAAACATTTAATATGTAGCTAAAAAATAAATGTATTTGTAAACCACCTAAGGTGGCTAACCCTATTTGTATTAGCTAGCTAAAAACATTTGTTAGCATCAGATGCTGATTGATGGAATTTAGCTTGCTAAAAATGAGAAGCCGCTTTTTGCCTGAAAAAAAAGCACACAAAGTGATTGGACCCGCGAAAAGGCACAAAATGTAAAGCTTGACACACGTAGCAACAGAAACTACAAGAGACGGGGCTTAACGAACATTCAACAAGGATATTTTCTAGAGTGTAAACTGTTTGTTGACGCTATATAAACGTATATCTTACAGCCAGCACAGCTATATGTCAGTTGTTGCTCGATGACTTACATATTATCTTGAGGTGGCCATAAATGCTGAATGCTTTTTTTAATTGCTTTTATTAAGAAAATGTAACATTACATTTTGTAGGCGGCACATACTCTCGAAAAAAACGTTGTTTCATGTATCCTTTCCTCTAATGCTTTCAAGTTGTCGTGTTTCAGAGCAGAAGCTTTGAACTTGCTGTAGACGTTTTTTTTCAGTCAGAATGGAGCTATTGGGATATTTTGAATGAGATACTGCTTGTTAAAGACTGCAGAATGATGGGCAAACATCTTGTCTTGTATGAAACCGGCATCTATTGTAGCTAAATGTAGCTTTTTAAAGTCTCTGAAAAAATGTTGCTCCTGTTTCAAACTGATTGTAAAGAACCGAGATTTAGCTGGATTCTTACACACTATAAAAGGTGGTTAACGTCGGAAAATATTACAAGCAAAACAGTATTATTGGATTGAAACATTTTATGTGGATGACATTGAATTAACAGTATATTTGAACAATGTATTGATTTATTTGGATTAAGGTCATTTGTGTTCCTGTATTAGCTCCGAGGCCTCCTTTAGTCCAGTTTATATGTAGTTTGTAGCATGATCTTTTTTGGCAATATGCTGTATTCACACAGATATATATCTTATTTTTGTTTTTGTAACATGTGCTTGCCAACTCTTCATAAGTGTGACTTAATCTTTGCTTTCTTTGCACAGTGTCTTTGTGGTTGTATCTCATAGCCCAGGGCAAATAAAATCTCACCGATTTTCAGCACAGAATACATGTTCTTCTTTATTTTTCACTCTTACTGGGAACGTTATCTAATTGATTGTTTAACAGGGTTTTCAGTGTACACTGCTTATGGAATTAATTGTACTATTTAATCTGGAAACACTTTATTTCTTTTTTTTCGAACAATGTTGTTTAGTAAAATGTTGAAGGCATACAGGTATCAGCAGTTGAGTTTTTAAGTTTCAATGCCCGTTTCGAACAAAAGTAAATACCCTTTACATTAAAATATGGTAATATTTGCAACAAATATTTAGTAATAACACTTTGTTAATATAATCAAAATATATCTATAGAGAACCATTATAAACAGCAACGGAAAATAAAGCTTGAATTAAAAAAAATAGAAATAGAAATGATAACGTAAAAATAAAGACAGGCGGGGGAAAAAAATATTGAAAATAAATTAAAAGATAACAAAAATGATGTAAAATGTCAGAATAGAATATATTTAGATTTTTCGAAGTGTTTGGTTATAAAAATGGTGACACTAATGCTGCCTCATAAAGGAGTTTAGAAACAGTATGTGGAGAAAAGGAAAGTATACTTGACCTTACAGACAATATACATACACTCAAACAAGTTACTTAAAATGATAAAATAAATGTTGTGTATTACAATTATGACATGATTTTAGGCTTTTTTATCTTGTGCTGCCCCACCCATTTCTTTATTTTGGTTGTATCCTATTGGTCACTGTCACCAATAAGATACACCAGATGGCAGAGCACGCAAAGACATCGGTAAGAAAAATATGGCTATCAGCACCTTGTTGGACGATTGTTCCAGTGGCGGTATGCTAGCAGGCTATCACACACCTTTCCAACCTTGTGTCAGTTGTGTCGGATGGACCTTAGTGCTGCAGGTGTCTGTTAAATGCTTAAAGCAGACATTAGGTTGCTAATCGCCAAGCTATGATGCTAGTGAAGTAATAAGCAAATTAAGGAATTAAGTTAGTTAGTTTGACTACTCACTAGATGAGTAATCCATGGACATCTGTTAGCTTGAAACCAGTTGAAAGAGCGTCAGTGACCGAAAGAGATGCCGGGTGGACCAACATTTGGCCTCATCTCCGGAGACCATTTAAACTTCTGCAGCAGCAACCGGACAACACTCCAGATCGTCTATGACTGTAAGTTGTAATTATTTGTTTTATCGTTCAGCAATGTATTGTATTGTGATTGAAAAGTAGAACCTCCTTTAACCCAAATACTGGGGTCAAGTTTTCTATTAAACTTTATAGAACAATCAGAAAAAGGCACATCACATCAGTGTACATTAAGAGTGCATTATGAAGAGAAAAGAAAGAAAGAGCAACAAAACACAGTTGGTCAATCAGGAGTTGAGGTGTGTAGAAATTGGTAAAATAGTTTGGAACTGGAACGAGTATCAAACAAAATGTTTTAACTGTAGTGCAAAAAAAGAAAAGCTTTTCTGCTGTTTTAATAATTGATTATTACAAAAGGGGCCTACATTTAATTCTCAATTGAATCTGATGGTCTAGGAACTTGAACTTTACAATATCATTTCATTTCATGCTGCTTTATAGGCCTTGTTGCATTCATAGCATACAGTACTTAAATAAGTAAAATAATATTCATTGTCACAAACAACACACAACACTGAATAAAGGAAAGTTTGAATGATTAACAGAATAATGTATTTGTGAAGCTCTTTTGATTTCTAACTATACTAACGTTTGTTCATGCAAAAATGGTATCTATGGTAGATTGAAATACAATGAAGGGAATATTTTAGATTTTTTTGCACTATTGTTTAGGAAAAAAATGATAACTTTGAATTTGCTTTTTTGTTTGGTTATTTTGAAGAGTATTTCTCACTATATTACTTTTGAGCACACATTTCCACTAAAGACCTCCATCTTTATCTATTGAAACAACTGTCTACACACTATTCAGAAAACTCATATGAGGGGGTATATTTTAAGGTGTAAAAAAACAACAAACATTATTTGTTTGCTTACATTTGCTCTCGTGGATCATTACAGCCCAGGAGCCAGTACAGCTATAGAACTTGTTTTTTTCACACAACCTGGGGCGAGGTACTGTGTATTCCCAGTAGGGTTTCGTTTGTTTGTTTAGTGTACACCATACTTCTTTACAATACTATCTAATCCCTACTGGCCGCAGATGATTGCAGAGTAATATCATGGATTAGTTTGTGTTAGGGATATATTAAGGCAAAAACCTTGTGTGAGTAAATAGAAGTCTAAAATGTCCCTCATTTTTTCTTGATTTATTACCAACATTTTCCTGCTGAGTAAAACTTTAGTTAAGCTATGATGGTCATTGTATAAACTGTCTTGCCATTTAGAGTAAAATAGATATAAGGAATGCTTTTGGGCGGTTCTACCTAATGATGACCAGATGTTTTCTTTATTGTTTTCCGTGTTGACGTCTCAGAACTTCAATCATTCAACTGTGTTTTTTTCAGTTCAAAAATGTGTCTTTACTTTTTTGGTCACCTAAATGTGTTTTGTCCAGCATTCAGTTGTAAGACGCTACACCTTCTCTTATAACTTCTAGTTCAAAAGTGTAATCCACAAACCAATGAGTGAAATTATGGGGACTATGGTCCTCTTAGATAGAGTCTATGACTACAATCATCCATACATTCATTACATCCAGGCTCAACTATTGCAACAGTCTTCTCTACGGCACCACCACCAAAGTCCTCAATAAACTCCAATATGTCCAGAACTCTGCTGCACGCCTCCTCACTGCTACCCGCTCCAGAGAACACATCACACCTGTCCTCCGTGAACTTCATTGGCTTCTAATAAAACACCGAATCAACTTCAAAATCTTACTCACCACCTACAAGGCCCTCAACAACTTAGCCCCCCCCTACCTTGCTGACCTCCTCCATCACCATGCCCCCTCCCGATCCCTCAGGGAGATCCCTTTTTACATTAGCCTTCACCACCTAACTCCCACCATCTTCTTCTTGTTTTAACCTCTGTTTTGTTTTTAACCCTAGTATAAATTACTAAATGATCTGTTTGCATAGTTCTGATAGGGCAATATGTAAAGCGTCTTTGAGTACCGTAAAACGCGCTATATAAATGTGATTTATTATTATTATTACAATGGGAAAAAGTCAAATATTCTTGCAGTAAAAATATACACAAGGAGAACATCATTTTGATTAAAACTTTAAAATGTTCATTCCATACAACTATTAAACACCTGAGCTCAAGCAGTCATCTGTTGTCTTCTTATAACTTATTTATCTCAATAGGTATCACTGTAAAAAAAGAGTATTTCATTTCATCTTACCGTACAATATTTATCTTTACATTCTGTGTATTTATCATATTCTATTTACTTATATATACACTCCTTCTTGGAATTTCTTCTCATTTTATTTTTGAATTAGTTTTATTGTTTTATGTCTTATACAAATATGTTGCATTGCTGGAGGAGCTCGGTACTTCAGAATTTGATTGCCATTCCTACACGGTAGCTTATGAGCATATGACATTAGAACCTTTGAATCTTGAATTTTATATCTTGAACAGACCTGTTTGCTGTCAGCTTCATACTGTACTTATTGACCTTATGGCTTTAATAATTGTATCATAGCTCTATTTCAAGCATTGGGGCTTCATTTGATGGCATCAGGGATGAATATTATGGTATCATGGCTGTAGGCTGTATTTACGGCATCAGGGCTGTATGGTTTAGCTCAGACACTGGAGGGCAGAAGACCGGCTGTCATACTGTACAGCTGGCCGGACCCCTCACACTCTGCAGTACATCAAAACAGCTTTCCTTTTTGTATTCCTGCCATTTTAAACAGAGCTTGACTAAGCCAATTCCCCCTGAAGAATGACCATGCATCGGCTCGTCTTTTTTTATTTTTATCTCTCTCTTTGAAGTGCCGAGCTGTTGGGATAGACTTGAGCCCAGGAAGAGAGGGGCAAATTGGATGTTAATCCTTGTCTGAGTGCCAGAGATGTCAGCTGGAAAAAGTCAGGTGCCAGTTGCGATTTGTGGTATTCCTCTGTCGCTTTTTCTTCTGTAAACATCACATTCTCCAAGCAGCAGATGCAGGTTTCTCCAATCGGAAACTGATTCAGGGAATTTTCCTTCCTAATGACTCATGGTGGTGATCTGAAAGAGCCAGGTGCTCTCTATTATTAGTTGATCCAACCCGTCCACATTGAAGGCGGGAAACGGGCCCGATCGATGCTAACTCTTGCACAACTTAAAAGGAAGAGCGGGAAAAGGCTTTGTCTCCCTTCGGATTCCGGGGTTCACTATCAGTTTAACGCATGATCGAGGAAAAGCTCATTTTTCTTTGCAGTGCCGAGTCCTTTTCAAGCTCAAAGCAGTGGTGGAATGTAATAAGGTACATTTACTCAAATACTTAGATACTTTTACTTTATTTGAGTCTTTCCTTTTATTGCTTCTGTATACATATACTTTTAACTTGTTTCCAGTTTTCTGAAAGCTTTACTTATAATTGACTTCTTTATTATAAGTAAGATACACAAAACATTAGTAATACAGGACTTCTGGGTAGGTTTCCTGTATCTGATTTTTAAATACAACAGGCCTGTGGTTACGTTAGTCCTAATAAATGTTAAATTGTTACATGCTTATAAGAGGTAGTAATGCATGCACGATTAGGCCGAATAACCGAAATGCATGAAAAAGGTTTTGAATTACTTTAGGTTTACGTCTCTGCCTTGTAATATTGTACAAACAACAGCAGAGATCTCTGACTTTATAACTGAAGGACACACTGCATAATGAGACACCTAGGCTAATTAACTGTAATTATCGCAGTCTCTGTCCTGACCCTCCCTCACCTTCTGCTACTTCTGTGTGAGATGACTGAGAGCATGAAATCATACATGCAAAGAAGTGTAGAGGAGCCCCCCGTGCAGAGTGACTCACTGTGTCATATAATCACAAGTTCAAGCGTTTATCAGAAGCACTGCCAGCTGAGAAGGGTCATATTAAAGGGGCTCTTAAAAGAGTCAATATGTTATGTGACAACCTATTATCTTTTTGTATTTATTATGAATAAATAGCTTTTTTTTAAGTATTTCATTGCAAATGTCAACCTTTACTTGAGAATAAATTAGTTTTGAGTCAATTCTAACATGCTAATGTTTAGAAGGTATGATGTTTGCCATGATAACCATCCTAGATGATGGGGATTTTTGTAGGTACAGTATATGTTCGTAAAAATAAGGTATTTCACAAAAAAAAAAAATCCTGCTAATGTTTTACCTAATGAAAAATCTAAAGAACACTGACATTGGTACTACTTCGGGAGGAAAGCGCGGACGAAATTTCAAAGCAATCTATTCAATAGTTGTTGAGATATTTCACACAAACCCTCTTGAGGTTAAAGACCACCATGTTTTCAGGAAATGGAAGGAAGGAATCCTTACCTCCTTAAAGATAAAGACTTCATCCCTTTACAATGATTTACATTATCTTTCTACTTAGCCTGAAATCCAGCCCTTAAGTTTTCCTGCTGGTTGTTTTCCTGCTGAAGTGTCACACAGACATCAGTCCCTGGGGACAAGCAGCAGGAAAAGCAGACTGACGGTATCTGGAGAGGATTCTGAAATATATTCATGATCCTCTGAACTTCAAGCATTGACATCCCTGAAAGGAGGTGCAAAAGTATAAAATAAAATAGAGAAAAAGTTAATATAATAATATATTAATGTATATTGTGCTGCTTTAAAAAGGGAGCTAAGTTTGTATATTTGTTGTTATTGTTTTCTGCCATCTTAGGTTACTAAGAGAGCATGTGGCTTTATTTAATCTTTTCATCAAAAGGACATCCTTTTCTGAATTTTCTGGACTTAATTATGCACTTAAGCGTTTTTTAATCAACACTATCAATGATTAATGTGATGGCTTTTGTTTGACAGAAGACTTAACATTATCCTCAATACAAACAGCATGCTTTGCTGATTTCCATTTTACTCGTCGTCCTTCATCCTCGGCAGGAATGTTGTCCTCGTCGCTGACTTTGATCTTCTGCTCTACAGGGATGCATTCGGGCATGATCTTTATCCCACTAATTTTCTTGGTGTCCTGCAGGGATCCGCATGCGCTTCTTTATCCATTTCTTTATCTTTCTTCCTCTTTCCTCTCAGCTTTTTCTGTTATCAGCCTCTCACTGTTCTTGATCTGCTTCAGTGTCTCACCGTTTTCCTCAGGGATGCTCTCCGTGAGCTAGAGAAATAAAGACGTATGGTACTAAACTCTTGACTGCTTTTACTACACCAGAGCTTCCAAAAACATTCTGGTCATCTGTTTATTTAACCATGGAGCTAAATATTTATTTTTGAGGCTCGCAGTTCTTGTTTCAAGGTGGTGTCGATGGTCTACCAGAGTGGAGCAGATTGTATCAGTTGACAGATTCTGCTCCATTAGATCAAAAAGTAGATTTGAGCGGTCAGATATGTATAACTCGGGTCTCCTCTTAGTCTGAGCTGTCAGACCAGTTCAGAATTTGTGACCAGCGTGTCGTCGTAGGCTGAGGACAGCAAGGACTCACTAGTGCAAGGCCGCTGAAGTTCATCCTGTGTCTCTGTAGGACAGGACTTATGCTTTCACGAATGTTCTTCTATCTCTTCAATGTATTCAAGATATCCTCAATCTTCCCTAATTTATTCCTTGTCTTGCACTCTTTTTCAAAGAGCCTTCCTCAGATTTCTTCTGTTTGTTAACGGAGAGTTATTCTAGCTTTGATGAGGAATCTTCCTCCTCCATTACCTTACCAACCCTTTATATCTTCTTGTCAACACGCAAGAATTAACCCAGATCCTTTTTTCACTAATTTTCCATCACATTGTTTTCATCAGACAAGCCTCTCTTCGGAGCTTGAGTTCTGCACACTAACAGCAAAATGAGAGCTAATTTGCATCAATAAACAAACAGATCTTGTAACATCTTTAAACTGTGTCTTCATAATAACCCCGGAAAAAATCCTCCACCGTAAAGCGTTCCCACACTCCGCACATCTGAGAACAGACACAAATAGTTTACCCTGATCATTTGTTAGAAAAATTAGCGTTGTTCCAGATTCATGCATTAAACTTTAAAATGTACAACATTTTCTGAGGTCTTAGTAATAAACTGACCAACATAACAAAAATATTTGTACACAATGCAATTGTGAATGAATTAAACAAAAGTCAAAATATCCTGAATATGAGCTCTGATTTGAGATTTGAGCCCCCGTATTGAGGTGGTGCCCGAGTCGACTGCCTAGCTTCTTAGCATGAGAGCTGCCTAGCTGTTGTACTGAGCTGTGTAAGGACCATGGTAGCTGTTTGGCTAAAGAATAATCAATATATAAGCATTTTTTATACATTTTTTAATACATTTATCAAATGTATAAAATCGAAGCATGTTCAACAATAGACTAGAATAGATAGATAGATAGATAGATAGATAGATAGATAGATAGATAGATAGATAGATAGATAGATAGATAGATAGATAGATAGATAGATAGATAGATAGATAGATAGATAGATAGATAGATAGATAAGAAATAATGCTGGATGTGGTTTGGAATATAATATGGAGTTAATCACGGCAGCGTTTAGATGAGTATGTTCTCCCAGTAGAAAACTTTCACAGAGGACAGAGAGCTGCATGACGCTGCAAAGGGGCGTGGCCAACTTCAGCTCAGCTCAAATTTAAAGCAGCAGTCACAGAATCAGCACTTCAGGAACAAGGCTGAAATAGAGGGGAATGAGGCATGCTACAATGGGTGATCTGTTTGGTATTTTGAGCAAAACACTTCACAGACAAGTTTTGTATAGATATGGCCCTACAATATATTGTTGTAATTTAGCGTAATAGGAGACCCTTAGGTTTAAATCAAATTATCACAGTATCACATTTAAGTGTTGAAGTGAGACAGGCATATTGTTTGAGGAGTCAGCCCACACAATCCCTGAACACAGCCTTGGAAAGAGACAAAGAGTGGCAGACTACTTAGTTTCTGCTACAGCACTGAATCATACTCTCATGGTGCCAAAAGCTGCTCCTCGCTCACTGCAATGTTGAATAAGTTTCCTATTATCACCAATTATTGTAAAGAGTGGATCTGTCATGTTGTCTGAAGTTTTGATTGGTCACAGACTTCAGTTATTCGGTTGTTCCATAATTAATCCAGACAGCCAATCAATCAAAGTTGGTTTATATTGGACATTTAGTTTATTTTATATAAAGATAGCCAAGAATAATGAAGTTGACATTTTCTGAAGTTTTGCTATTTTTTCCATCTAGTCCTATTGAGCACACATTTCGACAGACAAATGCAAGTTATTCCCCCTCCCTTTATCCCTTAATCCTTATTGGTTCTAAGTGTTTCCATCCACTTTTTCATGCCCAAATGTTGTACATAATAGATCCTGAGTTGAAATGAAAACAACATCGGAAAAAAATGATGCGTAAACTTACCAGAGGTGTAAAAGTTAATGTATAGATAGAAAGAACATACAACGAGATGTATTGGTCGGAGTAGGGCTGGGTGCAGAGGTCGGAGTAGTAACCAGATCTTGTACTTCAGTTAAAGTAGAAGTACCAGAGTGTACAAATAAACGTCCTGCATTTGAAATTTTAATTAAAAGTATTGGCAACAAAATATACTTAAAGTACCCTTTATACAGTCCCCCTTGAACTTATTTAAGTGTTGATCATATTGTTTATCATTAATCTACATCTGCAAAGTAACTTAAACTATTACACAAATGTAGTGGAATAGAAGTACAATATTTACCTCTGAATTGTAGTGAAGTAAAATAAGAAGTACCTCAAAATTGTACTTAGAAATACAATACTTGAGTAAATGTACTTAGTTACTTCCCTCTTCTGGCTATGTGATATGGCCCACATCTCAATATGTTTGGGTTATATACACAATATATACAGTATCTCTATATTAAGACATCAAGGTTTATATTAATGATCCCCAGGAGCCGTCGCTCTTGTGTTTATTTTTTTTTAAATATAAGAATTATAGAATAGCAACATTAAACTGGAATTTACATATACAGCTCTGTAAAAAAATAAGAGACTTAGTATCTACATGTATGGCAGCCATTCCAGTGTCCGTTGAATTCCAGGACAGAGAAATGTTGTCAGTAGTTTAGAGAATACAATAAAAAAATCATTTAAGTCAAAGACGTACCTATAAATTGTAAAACCAGAGAAACTGATAATGCTGAAGTGGTCTCTTAATTCTTTCCAGAGCTGTATATATACACATCTTTTTCAATATTCAAACCTTTAAAAGACTTAAAAAATGCCATTACTTATTATTATTTACTTGCAATAGGCCCCAATTCTTACTTGCAACAAGTCAGGATTCTTGGAGTATATTTCATATATCACCTGCCCCTAGATCAATGCTTAGCAAATGTTAGCAAATCAATAAATTAAAGAAATGTGCTTGTCATTGTTTCTTTACGGTTTGACATCTCATTGCACCCTCTTCTTCTGCAATGGTTTAATGGCTCCAACTGGCACCCCCACCTGTGAAACTTAAAATTGAAATTAGCCCTAAATTTGGTTTGGAACTTCACTGTTATAAGTAGGCCATTAAAGTCTGTTCATGCGTAAAGAGCAAGGTAAGGCGAACACCAGAGACCGAGAGAGGCTACTTGAACCCTTTTACTTTGTCTAGATACTTGAGCCTGTACACACTTTTGATTTTGGATTTGTGCTGGAGGGGGTCTATTTCTGAAGCTTGTTTTCACACATTAGTGCAGTTTTGTTGAACTCCATCCATGAAAAAAATAAAGAAGCTCATCTTTCAAATTACCTTTACCATGGCAAAATTGCATTGACCCTGGCAATGAAAAAAATAATGTTTTTTAAATTTATTATAATAACTTGGACGTAAAAGCTTTATTGTACCCCACTATCAGTGAGTGTGCAATTTCCGCAAATTGCTTTCTGATAAACCTTAATGAAATATTTCAGAATTTAAAGGGATTTTGCACATTTGTTTTTGTTGTTTTACAAAATGTTTAAAGTGTAATCTCATCTTCCACTTCCAAATTCCGCTTTTATAGATGTTGCTGTATGTTAGGAGAGTTCACTTTGTGTGGATGTGTTCAAATAAAATCACTTATTCATGTTTAAAGCTGTTTTTTGTAGCAAAATGAAATGGATATTAGGTAGGGAATAATAAACCGGTAAACTTTCTGACAAAAACCTGAATTCAAATGTGGATAAAGGAATGCATCTTTAAGTACGAGATTGATTGTATGGTTTTAACTCGAGGTATTTAGTTTGAATCCACTTTGTGTAAATACACTGGTATTGTTATCAACATGACATCCCTATTAAGGGCTTAAAGATTCTGTGGACTCCTCCACATATTTTCAATGAAAACTAAAATATATTGAATTCATTTTATTCACAAAAGTCAATAAAGTCTTGAGGTCTCATTGAGCTTATTGTATCAACAATGCAGCGAGTTTTATTGAATAGAAGTACAATAGTTGTACAATTCTGTAAATGGCATTAGATGAAGATAGAATCAGTGATCAGTCGTCTGCTGGCCACTGGGCCTCTGTGGTGCTCAGATTGACAGGGAAAGACATTTTATATGGAACAAAACCACCAGAAATATACCTCCACATGCCAATGCACTAGAGTATTCTTACACATTAGGTTTCATACAGCGTCGTATACCAATCTTCAGCTGGTGTGAAAGCCGCCCATGTGGTCTATTAACTCGGAGGGATGAGGCTGCCATGTGTAGGAGTACTTCAGATAATTAAGTCTGAAGGGTATGACTTTTGGCCGAGGAAGAGGAGAAAACTGGTGGGGTTGGGGGGGCGGGTGGTGGTGTTGAATATCTGTATGATTATGGGTAGTCAATCTTTTTACTGTTTTTAATCCTGGTGCCAATATTACTGATATGGCTAGAGATGCCCCCTCGCGCAATTATTACACAGTGATGTCACTACGTTATGGATGTAACAAAAGGAGTCCAATGGAGGCATTTCAGGCAGGGGGGGGGGTGGTGGTGGGAGAGAAACTCCCTCACTTACATACATAACATACAGGAAAGGGAAAACTCTTAAAAAGCATTATAAGCCCCCATTTAACCGGCCTCTGTGTCAGCCTTGGTCCCTTTATATTTAAGAAAAAAGAGGGATTTGCCTGTATTTGGTAATGTTGTTATTATTGCTGAAAGTAAAGCACGTTTCGTGGGAATTCTCTCAATCATATTAGAGATAATATTTTTGCTGTTGCTGGTATAGGATGAAATGTGTCAAGCAAAGTGCTGTACGTATAATCCAGATGTGGCTGCCTAGATTGTACCATCATTACAGTACCATAATCCACTGCATGCTGTCATTAGCAGCATTTCTTTTTCTGCTGTACCTAGACATGGGTAATTATGTATTTTTCCCTTTTGCTTCACACTGCCTCCCCACCTCAATAACTTACAGCAGGCAATTTCTCCTACCGGGCGATTATGTGGGTTTATCCATTTCTTGTTGCAAGGATATACTCTGTAAATTGTTTGATAACGAAAACATATCGGTGGTGGCAAAGTACACCCACTGAATGTTTGACTTTGCCATGACTATGGTCAAGATGACCTGGTAAATTTCAAATGGAGCATCAGGCTGGGGAAGAAAGGTGATTTAAGTGACTTTGAATGTGGCATGGGTATTGGTGTCAGACAGGCTGGTCTGATTGTTTATGCTGATCTACTGAGATTTTCAAGCACAACCATCTATAGGGTTTACAGAGAATGGTCTGAAAAAGAGAAAATATCCATTGAGCGGAAGTTCTCTGGGTGAAAAAAAATGCCTTGTTGATGCCAGAAGTCAGATGTGGATGGCCAGACTGGTTAAAGAGGATTTAACGGCAAATGTAACTCAAATAACCCCTCGATACAACCAAAGTATTCAGAAGACCAACTCCAAACGTAAAACATGTCGAAACTTGAAGCAGATGGGCTACAGCAACAAAAGACCACAGCAGATACCACTCCTGTCAGCTAAGAACAGGGAAGTGAGGCAACAATTCACACGGGTTCACCAAAATTGGACAATATAGGTTGGACAAATGTTGCCTGGACTAATAAGTCTCGATTTCGGCTACGACATTCGGACGGTAGGGTTGGAATTTGGCGTCAACAACATGAGAGCATGGATCCGTCCTGCGTTTTATCAGCGGTACTCGTGGTGGTGGTGTTGTTATAGTGTGAGGGAAATTTTCTTTTGGCCCCTTAGTACCAATTGAGCATCGTTTAAACACCACAGCTGCTAAATGTTCATCCCTTTATGACCATATTATATCCATCTTCTGATGGCTACTTCCAGCAGGATAACGCGCCATGTCACAAAGCTCAAATAATCTCCAACTGGTTTCTTGAACATGACAGTGAGTTCACTGTTCACTGTAAATAGCCTCCACAGTCACCAGATCTCAATCCAATTTGGGATGTGGGGGAACGAGAGATTTGCATTATGGATATACAGCCGACCAATCTGCTGCAGCTGCGTGATGCTATCATGTCAATATGGACAAACATCTCTGAGGAATGTTTCCAGCACCTTGTTGAGTTTATGCCACGAAGAATTAAAGCAGTTCTAAAGGCAAAACGGGGTCCAACCCGGTACTAGCAAAGCAAAGTGTACCTAATAAAGAGGCTTGTGCGTGTATAAAAGTGGTGTTAGTATGTGGAGGATATCCTGATGAACAAAGTACATCATAAGAATGTGTTTGCCACAGATCTTCTTTTCTGCAATAAGGCAAAAGAAAAATCCTATCGCATTTGCCGATGGATCCCTTAAGATGCTTACTTCCTTGTCTGTCTACAAAGATGTCTTATAGCCTTGGCCAAGAGTGTATGATTGTGTGTTTTTTAAGTCACAAAGTGCTTTGAGTGCTCTCTTGAAAAGTTATTTTTTTAGAAATGCAGTCCATTTAACCTTTTTTCAACCCGTTTCCAAAAGGTCAAGAACAACCTTCAAACCAAGATTATAGAACATTAAATAAAGTTCAGATGGTGCACACTGTTTTTTTTTCAATGATGTCAAGTGGAGATCAAAAAAGCTTTTATTTCTGCATTCAGTCTGCTCTTATAATACTTTATAAGGAGCCTTTTGACTGAATATGATTTTGAAATGTTGAAAATCTTCTTTCTTGATTAACTAATTGCAATGTGTGAAAAGTGAACTGCAAAAGAAAATATTTTGGTGTCCGAAGTCTCACCCTAAAGTATACAAAGAGAGCATTTTCTAAGAAAAGCAGAAGGAAAAGCGACCATGGAGGCCTGCCGAATGAACAGTATTTAACTCGTCTTTACATTGAACCATTTAAACATGATGTGCTCAGGAGGAATTCAACATCTGAAAGAGATGCGGCCGCCGAAGCAGGTGGCTGGATTGTGGAAAGAGACGATCTCAGCCTGTTGGCTCAGCTGTTCAGCTTCTGATAACATTTTCTCTGCAGCTGCACCATCTGGGCTTTTGATATTTTTTTACATTTTAGTCTGCTTACAATACTGCCCCAAAAGACCCTGTACTGCGAGCCAAGGCCAACGTTTTATTTTGTAGTCCCAGGACAGATGGCTGCTGTGTCTCTGCGTTGGTGTTACGATTCCCAGCCACCTGTTTGCATTTTGAAGTGCTTTTGAGCATGGTGTTGAACCCATAAATGCTCTATATTGTTGGGCCCGCAGCCCCATGGATGGTACTATATCCTAAAAGATGTTTATCCATGCAGGGTATTAACTTTGTTGTCTTGTTCATCGATTTACTTGTTCTATTTGCTCATGCTTTTTTATTCTTTTGTAATGTAAATCACATTGAATTCATTTTTTGTAGGAAATATGCTATATAAATAAACTTTCTTTAAACCACAATCTGCACAAACAGAATTTGGAAAAGGAATCACAGCTGCACTAGTTTTTTTTTATATGAATTAAGTATCAAACGGAAAGAATAATCCCCTTAGTTGCTCGATATTTTGCTCATCAAAGCGCTTTCGTAATGATTTCAGCTTGTTCTGATTTTTTGGATCGCAATTTAATATTTCTGTTACCTCTTGCAGTTCCCATTATGTCCTTTCAGCAGTTCAATGCAACTGTGATGTTCCAACCCCAAATCAGTCCACCACCAAACGGAAAACTTAAAAAGTGACCGACTAGCAGCTAAAGAGAGATTTAACGTCAGGTGTGGAAACCAAAACAGAACTACGAGAGTGAAGATTTGAAATTAATATTGCTCTGTGTCTGCCGTATATTTAAAAGCCATTACAGCTTTAAAGTATAGTACAAACCCAAGGCCGAAAAAAGCTTGTAGCGTTATGCAATGTGGGGCAGATCAAAGCAAAATAACATTCATCAACTTGGGCAATAACCTGGAATTGATTTTGAATTGTTTTATTCCGTCTCCATCAGCAATCACTGAAGCACAGCAGCAAGGGGAGGAGGAAGGCACTGCTTATTGTAAATTGTAAAGAGCAGAGCCATCCATAAATAAAGGGAGGGTATTGATCCAACCAGAAAAGTGAAGATGTTATTTTTCCCTTTGCGAAATAGAGTCAGAAAGTGTGTTTTTAACTGCTGGAATTATTATGGTCAGACTACAAATTTTAAATGAAATCCCCAAAGGCAAATAAGCAAACCTGTGTTGTTGATATCCACATTGATTCTTCGGACCTTTTTTTCTAAATACATTTCTTCCGCTTTCTAAATGTTCCACATCTGCGTCCTGCAAAATCGAGCATGATGGTGTGGATGTTATAATTAGATGTGAGTCATCAACAGCTAGACATGTGAAGGTTTCATTTGTTTGAAGGAGCAGCGGGTAACACAAGGGTTCAGACAGCTGCTTCACCTTGATGATTGGCATTTTGAGTTACTGTGAATGGGGAAAGTTTTTAGTCCATCATCCTCCAAAAACCTACTTTAATCCATTTAAACTCTATTAGCACTGTGGCTAAGAGGTGACAGTTTTGATGAGATTTTTTGTTAAGGATAGAGTTTCTATTTGAAAGGGAAAATTCAATGAGGCAATGGTGAGGTGTGGGCCATGGCCATGATTTGACTTTATGCAAAACACGACGCTGTATGCCACCATTCAAAGATAGCAGTATGAATATGTGCCACTACTGAAATTCCAAAGGGCAAGTTGTTCCAGACTATCAAGTTTAATACTTGTGTAATGTATTTCACTTTATATGACACCACTGCTGTTTCTGCTGCATTTGTTTCTAAATGTTTTTTATTTTATTTTGTAAAGCACTTTGAATTGTCATGTGCTGAAAGGTGCAATATAAATAAACTTGCCTTGCTTAATTCAATTAATCATTAATGAAGAAAATAAAGTTTATCAGGAGAGGCTGCTGGATCTTTCTGGATGCCTTTTTTTCTTTTGAGACAGAAGTTCTTGTTGTAGACTCCCACACATACCCTCTTGGCTAAATATTCAGCAGGCATGTAGTCAAATCATCTATGTGCATTCCTGCAATCCTCTGGGGTTTGCAGAAGGAAGCGTTTCACATATATCACTTGAGGACTGTGAACGAAGACTTTCTAAGACCAAACCAAAGGGAAGGAAAAAAAAAGAAATCACAGCATAAAATGGGTTTATTTTGAAAGATACACTGGCTTTAGATGAATACATTTAGCTCAGTGTCCACAATTTTCTGCAAGCAGCTGTTTTGTGTTGGGTTTTTCTATAAGGAAAATGTTAATGTTTAGCAGAGGGTGACAGCCAGGCTGGAGGATAAGAAGGGTATTTACATTTATATGTCACCAGTAGTTTCTCTCTCAGCTGTCTAAAAAGCTTCATGTCCCGAGGCATTGTGTCAGTTGAAAACACGCTTGGGAAATCCCAGCTACAAATAATTCCTCAATTAAATAATTATTCGTTTTGAAGTGTCAGAATGCTGAATCCTGGCACCATAAAGCGTTGTGCTTTGGGATATTTTTTCTTCATGTATTTTTTATTTTAGAGCATGTATTAGCATCTTAATGATTGTCACAGCTTATTTTTTGTTGTACTTTCATTTATTTCCTGACATATTTTGTATCTGCCTTGTAAATCAGATTTGGTTGACTGCTGTGTTTCAGCTTTTTACTCAGAGAAAGTAAGAAACTGTCCATTCTGCTATTAAAAGTTATTGTATGCTGTTTACCCAGGACATTAGGTTTCACTGTCAACAGCATTTGGCTTCTTGTTCTTATTTATGGACATTTTCTCTACTGATATTGAGTTGTATTGTATAAAACCGTCCATTAATTTGGGTTGCTTTGGCTGAGTTGACGTCTGATGTGGTTTTGTTGACTTCAGCGTTCCTCTTTTTCATGATGATTCAGAGATTTATATTGGTGCTGCGCGATGAAATGGTCTGGAAAATGTTCCTGTAGTTCAATGAAACTTATATAACAAATTCAACATGAAATGCTACTTTAAGAACTACTGCAGTCTCAAAATTATTCAACCCCTTAATGACAAGCATCTGTAGGATTAGTAGAGCACCCTTTTGTAATGTAAGCCCAATCCTCCTGGGCAATGGCCTCATATTCAGTAATATTCTTGAGCTTGTGTTTTGTGAATTGCTTTCTTTAAATCCCACCAGAGATTTTCTATGGGTTCAAGTCAGGCGACATGACAGACACTCTAGAATCTTCCATTTCTTCTTCTAAAATCAAGCCTATTGGACTTTGAGGTATGCTTGGGATCGTTGTCCTGTTGGAAAGTCCAATGACGCCCAAGATTCACCATCGTGCCCTCCACACATTGCAAGTTTCCAGTGCCAGAGGCAGCAAAGCAGCCCCAAAGCATCACTGAGCCAACGCCATGCTTCACTGTATACAGGGTGTTCTTTGCAGCATATGCTTTATTCTTCTTCCTCCAGACAAACTGTGGATCCATAGGACTGAAAAGTTCCAGTTTCGTTTCATCGCTCCACCGAACAGAATCCCAAAACTTCTTTGGCATATTTATATGTTTCTGAGCATAATGGAGCCAACTTTTCTTGTGCTTTTGGGTCAACTGTGGTCTTGAGTCCAGGCATGGAGCCCTTCAGTGTTTAGTATGCACCTTATTGTGTAAACTGAAACCTCAGTACCTGCTGTTACAAAGTCTTGCTGCAGTTATTTTGCTTATGATATTTCTAACATGCAAACAAACCCCTATCCAGGTATTTATGTGTTCCATCTGAAGTCTTTGATTAGATGCACCAGCATATAAACACATTTTTTCACTTGAAAATGACTATCAACATTTATTATTTTAGCAATGAAAGAAAGTTAAACCAATAATGTGTTGACAATCTGCTAAAATCAGGCTTAGAAAAAGCTATATTTGGTCATGAAACTAATGCTAACAAAAGGTGCATTACCTAGAAAAATGTGTCACCATCAGTCCATCCTTGAAAGAGAAACATAAAACCTATCAAGGCCTTTTTTCTAATTGAAATGCACGCCGTATACTCTACATTATATTATACATACTGTATCAATGTATTCAGGGTGTGCTCGAGGATCAGATGCCCTTGAACTCTTTGTTCAGAGTGCCTTCTGAAAATAGAGTATGGAGTATTCCGAAAGGAAGGTCCAACGCTGAAGCAGGCAGGATTTAACTCTCTGGACTCATAAATGGAATATTGTTATTGTTTTTACTGCTCGGATAGTGAGTTTGATAGATCAAAGTTATGTTTTTGTCAATTTAGGGAAAAGAATTATAATTCTTGTTGACACTGCAGGTCCTTTTTTTTCCATTACGTTTCATTTAGCTGACACTTTCAATCCAATACGACATCTTCAGACACATTATGCCCAAATAAATAATACCTTTGTATGAGAAGAAGGAAATATTTTTCTCTGAACTCATAGCACTGACGAAGACATTCATTTGAATGGACTGTGTGACTTGTTGCTTTGAAGGGCACACGGCTGATTAAATTATATTTTTATTTTCTACAAAGTATGTGGACGATATTTTTGCTTATTTTTTGCCAATAAGCATTACTTTCAAAGACTGTGGAAAAAAATGTCAGTCACTTTTCACCTTTTAATAATAGACTCTTCAGATTTTCAAGATGCATTATCAGCCGCACTATTGTATAACCCATCTCTGCAAGCCTATCCTCCATCAGCTTTCACAAATCCTTTTTATACTTGCATTAACAAAGGCTCGTATTGTGTTTCCCTGGCAGTGCTCGTACAATATAATGAGTATTTGATGTCTGTCTTGATGCAGGAGGAGGCAGAGTTCAACAATCAAAACAAACCTCAATTTAATGTTACAGCTACCTGAAAAAACAATACTATTCATGATGTATCTATAGGGCCTGTGAAATGCCTCCACTTTTGAAGAACAGTAAATGCTTTTAACAAACTATATTGGATACCGTGTTGACAGAAACAATCTAGTTTAATACATACTGTATTTGTTCTCTTCAGGTGCAGGAACTGTATGTATTTATTTAAATTCTCTATGGGTACATTTTCGCTAAAGCATTTGTTGAAACTATGGGATGTGAGGCGTCCCTGTAGAAAACATCTAATCAAGTCAGAAACGCATCCTGTCTTCCATTAAAATGAGATCTGAAACAGTCACTCTTAGTTTGACATGATGGCTGAGCTGCCGTCGAAGTGTCATATGTGTGACTTGTTTTGATGAGATAGAATGATTTGAATAATGACGTTTACACAGCATCTGCGGTTCCAGCGAAAACAAAATCAGGCTCATTATTCACTAATCAAAGGTATAGAACTGGGCAGGAAAAATCCACAGGAGTTGTTTTGGGACATTTTCAAATGTTCTGTTTATTCTACTGCAGGTTTAAGGAAAACAACTTTGGCTTCTAAACTTGCACACGCAATATGTAGCACAGGATTGCGTTATGTTACATGCTGTGAGCGGAGAAGGTGACGGCACATTAATCCTGGGTTCAGTCTACATACTATTATTGGCTGTAGGATTTGGTGAATATTAATCCGAGTTTATGGTAAGGAGTAATAGACACAGTGTTGGAGGCGGCCCCTGTTCATTTCCGTTAAAGGTGTTTGGTATAGTGTATTAAGCCAAAAAGGCTTGACTTCCAGGTACAAAATTATCCGGATCTCTTGGCGATTTCCCACATCCGTCGAACTGATACATTTGGACTTCATTTCCCAAAGCCCTGCCTCCGAGACTTGGCTAAGTGGTTACATTTAGGCAAGTAGTTCTGATGGTTTGTTAGTCATGTAATGTCTTTCAAAGTATTGGAAACACTACAGCAGGGTTTTTTTTTTTAGAAAAATGTAGTATGAGGGAGCTGATCTTGTATATAAGATATATCAATTCTCGCGAAAACATGACAGCCGTATACAAGATGGGGCCGCGAAAGTTTCAACGTCAGAGCTCCATAGAAACCAAGTGGTGTATACCGTCTGATGCTCTATTTGACATGATTTTCATTTTTGGAGACTAATTTGACTGTTTTTGATGTACAGAAATATTGTTTTCTTGCATCACTTTAGAATTTTACAGGGAAGGTGCATCTTGGTATGAGGGCGCACATTGTTCCCCAGTTTAGTCAAAACCCTGCGTGTGTGTGTGTGTGTGTGTGTGTGTGTGTGTGTGTGTGTGTGTGTGTGTGTGTGTGTGTGTGTGTGTGTGTGTGTGTGTGTGTGAGTGTTTGCAAGCAGTATCCAAAATCAGGCTAAATTCCATTTACAAGAGCTGGTGATACGGTCGGGAGCATCCTCTCCCTTTAACGTTATTGAGGACAGATGATCATTATGTGATCAAAATGGATTGTCAGTGGGAAGCCGCTCCAAGCAGGGATTAGTCTGATATGACAAGATGCGCTGTTGTGTAACAGCTCTCTCATGAAAAATGCTCTTGATGTTGAATCAAAGGTAATAATGAATTAAAGCATGCAAATCAAAAGGCATTTCATTTTGTTTGGGCCATTTCCCAAACAACAATTCTTTATTCCTCTTAAACTCTGCTGATTGAGGCTCAAGTTAACCAAAATCACTCCAAAGCTCTTCATCAGACAAAAAATGGCAAGTAAACTCAAAGTCTTTGTTGCTTAGAGCATGCAGTTTTGTTCATTCAGTACAATTATGCACTGGGTTTTGTTGAACAGACTAATTGGCGACAATACAGAGTATATACATTTTTTTTAAATGTCAGGTTTTCCTATGACAAAAAGGACCTAAATCAAAGAAGAAGAGGAAGAATTAACATTCACTTTGGAAAATACACTTTCCTGTGAAGAGTTAGTTGAGAAGAATGATTATAGTAAGTACTTGAATTTTACAATCACTTACAATATCAAAGGCCCTGTATGCAGCAGTTCTGCCCATGGACAGAAAGCCACTTTAAGGTCAGCCATTGGCTCGTGAACTAACGTTTGAAAGTTATGCATTTTTACTGTCGCCATCTTGGTGTTTCATAATTTTATGGTACCAGAAGTGACGAAAGAAAGTGTAGGCCCAAGTACGATTGCACGCTCAAAAATATATTGTAAGGCAACACAAATTTAACAGAAAAAACACTGTGAAAGCTTTGAAGCGATCACAGTGTGTGGTAGAGACCTATGAATTCCAAGGTATTCCTGATTTCCCTCTAAATGGCACCATATTTTACAAAATGGGCCTCAAAAAGTAAATGTAGAAAGTATTGAACTGAGACTATGAAGTCATGAAAATATTTACTGGATTAATAAATCAACTGAATAGTAGGGATCTTTTCTCACAGTCTTCTATACTATCTGACTTCATTTGCAACCAGTGGAATCTCCCCATTGTAGCAATTTTGAAAATGGCACCTCCCCATTGCCTAACCTCGGTTATTTCCTGCTCTTAGGTCAATTCGCTCACCGTTCTTGTTTCAGACCACTTACTTTCTAGCCTTCCTGTGTTTTCCATAATTGGTTACACCTTGTTCTCCATATCCTCATCTTCTCAACACAGTTTACATCACTCTGTGCCAGTTTCTCTTTGAACCACGGTGTGAAGCATTGAAGCCTTTTCCCTTAGTGTTTTTTCTTCCTGGTTTGATTCCTGTATTAATTCACTTGTTGCCTGCTACCTGTAGTGTTCCCAGCCCGTGAGCCATTGTCCAATAAATCATTGAGTTCTTTCCGCTGCGTCCTCACTGGGTTTATTGGCTTTGGGTCTTTCTCCTGCTGCCTGCTCACTAAACCCTGACAGCCAAGTGCAAACGAGTTGGATCAAGTGAAATATAGATCTGTGGGTTTGGTGATGAATATATATGCACTCTTAGACAGTCACATCGCTGGTCTCACTGCTCTGAAACAGCTGAGCAAATGTAGGCAGCTGTTCCAGAAAATCATATTGTTGACAGAAGCACAAATCTGTGTAAAGTGGATTTTAAAAGGTTTAATGCAATGATGGAAGTAGATAATAAGAAAAAACGTTTGTACTTTATGAATTATACGGTGTGATTTTGTATTGTCATCCAGTAATCTCTCACATGTGTGTTTGCACATGATCGAATGCAGGTAAACACAGTGGAGCTTCATGAGTAAAAGCCCTGTGCTCTGGCAAATGTGTCATGGTACTGTTTGTGTCCTGCTGCTTTCAGGTGGCTGCAGTGATTTAAAGGACTGTCTTTTCAAACAGTTAGCAGCCAGAGATACTCTTCTTATAGATACATGCAGACAGATTTACTGCATTTTTTAATGCAAATATGAGTTTTGCTCATGTTGATAAATACACCAGACTGTCAACAGATTGTCAACAAACATATGTCTATTCCCAATGTTTAATTTCAACTCTATTTTACAGAAATATATAAAGCACTCCCACAACTTCATTTGAATAACCTTTTTAAGGAAGTTTAAACTGACAACTCCAAATATAATGAGGCCCATTTTCTTGAAATGTATTGTGCAAGTTTATTCTGAACATGTCACAACTTTAATCTGAAAATCACGACGACCCCTCCCTCTCTGCTCTGTGTCTGCTGTTCTCTCCCAGCAGCAGTCAGGGAGGGTCGTTAGTTTGGGACCCTGTGAGTGTCTCCACAGAGGCTACAAATGCAGGCTTCACTCCTCATTGCTCTCTCTCTCTTCCAGGAGCCACGCAGACCCGGTTTTGGTTCGTCTCTCGCCTGCTACACATACACACACACCAACCTTACACTCACCTTGTCTTTGATAATATGTTATCACTTTAATAAATGCATGACTAAACTACTTACCTGACTTGTCTCTGCTCTTTTGTCACATTCCCTGAGCCGGTTTGTGACAATTACACATTTTGTTCTGAAAGGATTACAACTTTACTCAGCGATATCACAATTTAATTCTGAAAATATTACAGCTTTAATTTGAAATATTACAAAGAAATTAATACAACTTTAATCTGAAAATAGTTCTTGTTTTTACTTAAATATAACATTATTATGTAAATATTGTTCAGTTTTTCTCACACCTTTTATAACCTTATTGAAAATGTATTTTAGAAATATGACATTTTAGTTTGTGTTTTTAGTAAGACCCTGGCTACGTGATTTCATATCACCTCCTTCCAATCCATATTCCCTGTCATCTCTCTACTATGCTATCTTGTAAAGTCAATATGGAAAGTATTTGATGTTGAGATTCATGCAGACGTGTGATGCCAAATATAGTGGACAGAATCACTGTTGTTTTAGTGCTTATATGTCTATTCCCAATGTTTAATTTCAACTCTATTTTACAGAAATATATAAAGCACTCCCACAACTTCATTTCCCACAGTTGCACAACATTGACAGTCTAGTGTCTGTATTTCCTCTGTCTGGTAGTCAGCCCTGCTTTCAACCAGAAGAGTGAAGAGTTTAAATATTGGACTTTCCTGTGCAGTCCGTTTGGCAACGGCTGCCTTGTGCCAACATCAGCACAAGGGGCTGAGGGCAGCTTGAGTCTCTGCCCAGTCCGTGGTGAGATGTGTTTGATATGTAGAGACAGCACTGACACCAAGCTGTGATCCTCTGAGTATCCTCGCATAATTGCATAATTCCCTATCAGTGTTACTGTGATTATCGCAAGTGGGAGAATCTCTGCTGGCATCATGCAGATTCTGGTTTCACAGGATTTGTTTCTTCATCCTCTTCCTCAAACATGCTCACACATGTAATTTCCCCCTCGTGCCAAATCAAACCCTGAACAACTCGGAGATGTGAGAATTTAACCCCGGGGACTTGCTGATGCCACTATTCGTTTATATATTTACACTTTGACAAAAGGTCCAATTAAAAAATTGTACACCAGAGGTGTAGCTGTTAGTCACAGCAGAGGATTTTTGCACTGCAGTGAGATAGCGATGGGTGTTATCTGTGGATGATTCAGTGGAAGCTCATCCACGATAATACGTGTCATTATTAAGCTTCATCGCCTATTGCATATCACGTTTTATATGTGTAATCCAAACAGGGACTTGCGGGAAGGATAATGAATCCACCGGGCAGTCTCTTTTTATGTCTAAAAATACATGCTGACTTAGCTTAAGTATGCACTCTTTCAGCTGGAGACAGAGCTAACGGCAGCTTAATTAACTAGCTATTGTTTTAAGATCTACAAAGAAATGTGATTGTGAAGATGCTGGTGACAAGGCGTTTGCAGAGACACATATTACCATATTTAATTAACTCAGGGAAAAATCAATCCTACCAACAGCTATAAGCAACAAACTAAATTGCATTTTACATACTTAAACATTTAATCAGTTAGTCATTTTTTAACTCAGTCTTATATCCAATAAACGTATGAGCAAGTCTCTGATAAACACAAGATTTAAACACGGTCCTTTGGCATGTTCCTATGTAGAGAAACCACATTTTACACATTTTTGATCAAATGTCAATGTCAGGGTAGCCAGATGTTCATTCTTTGTACTGTGTGCAGAGAAAGCATATTTAACTTTAAGAATATATTTTCTAATAACGAAAGGGTTCCGAGGCGTCATCCTTTTCAACCCAAACATTTGTGAGGACATGCTCAGGTAAGAGAAAAATTGAAAAAAACACTGTTTAAATCTTGCCTTACTTTTGCTGTAGAAGTAAATAATAAGCAATTTAATTTATTTATCGGTCATCACAACTGTTGTGCTCTGAGGCAGAGCTGTAAGGGCGTTTTTTCCTCTCTTTTTACTAACTCCTGATGGTGGTTCATCCCTGGAAGCAGTGGCTTGTTAGTGTTCTTGTTTCCTATTTATTTTTTAAGTTCCTATTGACAGCGTGTGCAGTGTGCTCCTGTTGTGTTGGCACATATGCATGCACGAAAATAACTGATTTAGGGTGAGTAATCAGAATGAAATTACATGCACGCTTCACAGTAACTGGACTTGTCAAATACCTGAGTTGGTATATGATAATTAATAATCGCTAAAAGGCTGTTTGCAAGCCTGAAGGATTACAGGAAATGCATATTCTAGGAAAACGAGGGACTTGTCTATTAACCTTAACATTAAAACTAATTTTCCTCATCCGCTTACCATCTGCAAAATATGATGAAGAGGCTTCCATCATGCCCATTTTAGGTATAGTCATGAACGTGAATGCAACTAGTATTTGTTAGGGAGTTTGGATGAGTGATAAGCTTGGTTGAACCTGTATATTAATTAAGTAACTTTTGAGTAACTTAGCCACTCCTGTAACTGTATTCACGTATAATCTTAGGCCCTGTTACCACATGTGGCCTTGGGATTGCTTTTTCCCAGCGTTTGATCGAAACCATTTTTTATTGTATTTATAACAACGATAATTCAACTACATATTACAGCTGTTGTATGTGTCTTGGACTGGCAGCAACAGTCAGTGTCTGCCCGACTGATCTGCTCAAACATCGAGATCTAATTTCTACAGAAACGTCCCCAATGCTTTTCTGGAAGGTTCTGAAACTTTTCAATGCAAAGCGTTCAAAGCAGCTGCACAAAAATTGTGAAGCCCTCAGAAAAAGATGCTGGCTGCAGTGCCTTTTCACATGCGGCATATGCTTGCTCCTCATTAGGTAGCATCCACATGATATACTGTAAAACGGCTCTACGCTGACGATGCCATTGTGTTTCTCACAACTCTTGCCAAGCACTGCACTCAAAGTAAAACATATTTAAACTTTGACCTTGTTTGACCTTTCAACCGCACAACAAATTAGATGACAGCTGAATGAAGTGGAGCAGGCTAGCAGGGGACATAACCATAGACACAAAACCGCAAGGCTTTGTGCCCAAGCTCGCAATAGGCGAAGAGAAAATCGTGTATCATGTGAACGCAGCTTTAAAGACAATTTGGTGCCAAAGCTCAGAAAGAGGCACTATGGACACTGGCACTTTAAGGCAAAAACAGGTTAGTGTTTTAGCCAAATGAATATTGGCAACCGCACAAATAACTTACCAGACCTTTAACAAAAAAACATAAATCCTGTCTTTTCTCTTTATTTGGCTAATCCGTCTCCATTCTCCAATTGAGCCAGTCCCACAGTAACCTCACTTACCGAAGCAACCCTCTACCCATATTCTGCCCATCATTTTTAAGCTGTCATTTTTTGACCTGTATAGTCAATCTGAGCTCTTCTCGTCATCCTGAGCTCCATCTAGCTTGGATAATTACCACCAGTGGGAGGTGTTTAATAAAATATTTTATTTTTTTTGTATTTCTTTTTATAACTCCTCATGATTAAATGCTAATCGTAGATAAGGATCTTTCACAGCAAAACCATTTGACCCTATTTCTGCCGAGGGCTTTTTAAAATGATTAACAAAACCGTTATTAAATCAGTAATAAGATGTATTCAACCACTGGCAGTGTCTATGCGTTTCCTAGACCACACTATGTCAGAGTCGTATATATTTTGTATCAGCTGGCTGTTAGTTTTTTATTAATAAATGTGTTATGTGAAATATTTAAGACCAGTTTCTAATGCTGTTAACCCACCATCAAAATCGCCCAATAATTGAAACTTAAGATACAAATAACTGAGTTACTCTGGATTGCCTTTGATTGTAAAAGGATTATTTTAGGTACCCACTCCTTAAATAATTCAGTTTACCAAGAAACCTATTCTAAAATAGGACCAGCCTAGACAAGTAACCCTGCCTTTTTGCCTTTTTGCCCACACTGGCCTACATTCACTGCATTGTGTGATTACGTATTAAAGCTGTGGTATTTACCCATATTAGCCTTTTAAAACAGGAGCTTTGTTTCACATTTGCAATGTTAAGGAATGAATAATGTCCTTTTTTTCTGTGCATTATTAATGTATGTATGAGCATTGGATGAATCACACTGCCCTGGGCTGGTTTTAAATAAAAATATTTCTTGATTTTGGTAAATATACAGTTTGGAAAAGTAGGTAGGCAGGGGCATAAAAGGACATCCAAGTCCTATATATATATATATATATATATATATATATATATATGTGTCGTGATACTATATGCAGATGGTTGATAAACAAAGACATGAAAACACTGAAGACAACTTGGAGGCAGATCTTTCACTCGTGACTCATGATGTAATCATCATCTCTGTGACGTCTTTTACTTTTTATTTCTTTATTTTAACAGCTTATATGTCCCGCTGTCACCAGGGCTTCTTTTCCTCTACTGAGATTAAAGTCTTGTCTGTTGTCCGGTTAGCTTTTCTCTATCATCTTTCTCATCACAATTAATTGAAATCGCAATATGAAATGCAACATTCAAATTGCAACAAGTGCAATATTTGTTTGGGGCTAAACATGTATAAAAATATGTGTAAAAATACCATTTTGAATGAGGTACCTAGGAGTCCAGAGATACCACTTTTTGATATCCCACAAATCCTATTCTACAGACTTAACAAAACATATTTGCTTGGTATATGCGTGTGATTTAATACCCCAGTAATAATTCATGCTCTTTCATCAAGCAAAACACCAACAATGAGCAGGTTCTCAAATGTCACTTTTCTCTGTAAAATTATTGTAACATGAATATCTTTTCACTTGATTTTCCACTATGTTCTGACCATTTTGGGAACATACAATAAATAATTTTAATTAAAAATTACATTTTATAAATAACGACCTGATTGTTCCCATTTATTGACCATAAAATGTCAACGTGTGCAGCAGGAACATTTATATAGCTCGAAAACACAGCCACGTAGACTTACGAAGACTTCCTGCCTTGTCGTCCTCATCTGTACACGTGTTAAACTGTAGTGGAGAAAACGCACAACACAGCAGCTTAAGGAGATGACTAATGCCTGTGTGGTAGTCTTTTTCATCTCCTGTTTACAAGGTGACGTGTAAAACAATCTGACAAGGCAACATGACCCAGTTCTAACTCCGTATGGGGGCCACTAATTCACCTCCTTCAAAGTTTGGGCAAAGTTTATTGCTGTGTCTTTCATTCAAGTGAGTGCCATGAAAGCAGAGAGGGAAGCATTCACCATTGTTTCAGCCGTTTGTGTGGCACATTAGAGGAAATAAGAGATGACTGTGCTCAAAAACAAAAGCCAGTGATAGACAGCAGAAGGTGGGCCTTAGATGTCAGGTCTAAAATCAGGAACTCTGTTCTGACATGAGAAAACAGGACATGATGAATTAGTTAATGGATGCAAGAATGTATGGAATCATTTTTCACACATACTATAGTCCACTAACGTTAGAAAAACCCATACACCTACGCCAACTGGCCAAACAATAGGGTGGTGCAGTGATGACATATCTTTTGTGGGACTACCCAGAAGTTAGCAGTGCTTGACAAAAACAATGAGAATTGTCCATTGGATTTCGAAATATTGCAATAAAAATTGGTGGCAAATGAACATTTACAATCCTTTCACTTTTTTTAAGCAGGACAGTCTCCACATAATAACACTGCTTTTATGACTTTTGAAGCGTAAAAGCAATTGGAATAAGTAAATGGCTAACCTTTTACAAATAACACTAACTATCTCACAGTTGATGGCTGCGCATCACCACTGCTAAAGTAAAGGCGGACTTGTGTTGTTTGCAACTTGTTAACTGCCGTTTTTTCAGCACGTAAAAACTTCAGACATTCACCAGTGGTATTTACTGACTTATTTTATGTCGTAGCACAAACAAAAAAAATCTCTTCAGCTATTGTTGAAAGCTCACATTTAATTTCATCCATCTAACAAAAAACAAACTCACAAAACCATTAAGGCAAAGGAACTGGAACTGGTAAAATGTTAACTCATTTCTTGGTTTTAGGACTCATTCCTGCACTACTATTTCTCAAAAGCAATATGGCTGACAGTCATATCTTTCCAATCATGTAGTATTTTTTCAGCTAAATACAATTTGGTAACATAAGGAGAAATACAATTTTTCATCATCTGTCCACTAAAAACGGACATTGTGCATCTCTGGCTTTTATCAACAAAGGTTCATACTTTTACTGCATGAAAGTTACAGCAGATGAAATACACCCATGCTCGATCTGCTGTAACTCTTTTGTATGTCAAATGATTTATGTAGATGGAATATAAGTTGCAGTGTTCTCTATAAAATCAATATTTCATGTGTAAGTCAACATTTATTGTTTGTGGAATGTGTGATTAACAGGCTTGCATGACAGACGAGGACATCAGAGTCAAATAATAATGTGGCTAGTGGCAGTTATTCTAATGACCTGCCAGACAAAAATAATAGCAAATGATGGTTGACGAACATTTTCGGGCTTTATGGCAATAATTCAATATTCAGAAATCGTGTTATAACAAAGTAAAAACCCTCTGATTCCTCATACCAGTTTGTCAAATATTTCTTTATTCCAACACCACACTTGGATTTGGATTATCTCCCCCCAAAATGCAAAAAAATCCTAGTATTTTATACTTGCGATGAATCATGATTACTAATAGATTATTAATGTGATTAACGCGAACAAATAAGTTATTCATTGACAGCAGTAAAAAAAAAACACATAATGTTTTAAATGAATAAACGTGTTTTCACCCTCAATAGAAATAAAACTTTTAGAAAAAAGAAAAAATCTGCATTACGCTTTAGGGGAAGATTACACTAAACGAATGTTTCTCTGTTTTCTTTAAAGCTTTACACATGTTAATAAGCTTCCACACAACGACATATGAATTATGTTCATGATTTAAGCAGGAAAGACATAGTTATCCAGCATATTTAGGCTGTTTCACCTAAATAGTCCTGCAAGACATTGAACAAAGGGAATTTCAACCACCTTCATAATCCCTCATTAGTGAAGAGTATGAATATGCACATGGCAGTCGCCCGAGTCTGCTCTTACAAACTAGAGCACATCATAAAAGCTCATAAAAACAGACTTACTGTGGAGCTAGAGAAAAGAACAGAATAGCTACAAAATAAACCGAATCTGATCAGTACTCTTATCCTCCTTTGCAAAAATGTTGGATTATACCAAACCATGATCCACTTTGATATATAGCTAGGTATAAATCCTGTCAGAGAAACTGGCTTCCTTTATTCATAATTTGTCTGCACATACTGAACATCTGACTAATGCATATTCACGCTTGAATCAAATGAGTCAGTATATAACAAAATAAATATCTTTTTTGCGCTGTTGAATAACACTGCTGTCAAACAATGTAACGCACAAAGGAGATGTAGGAGATGCACTGAGCTAAAGCAGTTGAGATACATGATAGGTAGGGGAGGAAAAGCTTCAGGAAGATAGGATGAAACAATTCAATTTTGAGTTCAATGAAAGAAGTCAATTTTGTGTTTGTGAAGTTTAATTGGCAGTGCCGTGGATGTTCAGTTTGACACATGTTTTGTGTACTTTCCTTCATGGTGGATGTTATCTTGTTAAATACGGAAGTACTTTCATTTGAAGTAAACATTTTAACTTACTTTTACTTGACTTTATTTATGTTTCCATGGCACTTTTACTTCTAAGCATATTGAGCTTTTCAATCTACTAGATTTATTTGACAGCTTTAGTGACTTAGATTATTGCATACAAAACATACAAACTCATATAATTATGTTTTGCTTTACATTAAATAACAATTAGAGCTGACTAATTGAGTTATCAGCTGATTGACAAAGGTTGATTTGTCAGCTTTTTAATTGTTTTAATTTATTTTAGCCTTACAGATATACATAATTGCTTCTTTTTAATTAGTGAAATCATTAAAAGAAATGGAAATAACAATCATCAGAATGAACTATAATGAAAACAATTCAGTAGTCCCAGTGTAGTACTAAAAATGTTGAAATGAGCCGCACCTCCACCAACATTATAATCATTGTTAATAAATATTATTGACATGATATATCAAATAAGTATTAATCAGTAGTCAGTGTTGGGGTAGTTACTCAAAAAAAGTAATTAGTTACTCATTACTAGTTACTTCTGTAAATTGTAATGAGATTACTTTACTAGTTACTGCACTTGAAAAGTGACTTCACTACTTATCACTTTACTTTCCCGTTTCTTAATTAACGTGTAGATACAAGGACAAACATCATAGCCCTATCATCCCTTAGTGTTTATTGTACAAATGTATACAACACGGCATATAAAACCCTATGAAAGAACAATGCCTCTCTGTAAACAGGAAAAAGGAGGCTATGATGAGGTCAATTGGTTTCAAAACACAGGCTTTGGGAAACATGAGAACAAAAATGTCAACGAAAAATATAAAAATAAAGGTCACTTTACCCCATAAAGTTAAAATAGGAATGCACAGAAAATGCAATTAATTAAATAAACAGACAAATCACGTCATCCCAAAAGCATTATTTTCCCCTTAGCTCGCTCTCCTCTGCCCTCCTGGAGATGTGGCTGCCAGAGGTGGTAACGTACCAAGTCCAGACTCTTGAACCTATTAATGAAATATTGTGTGTTGCAATTATCACAATGCAGAAAACAGAAAGTGTTCCATGTTAACATGCCCTGAGATGCAGTTTCTTACAAGTTGCTGCGTGTTGCCACCGCAGGCTGGGGCAATCGGGTTTAACAGGTCTTAAGCTTATCACGTACAATGTGTTGGAGGGCTAGCCAATAGGAGCGTGGTTTCTCTCCCCGTACCCCCAGTTCCGTAACAAAGTGACATCACTATGTTACGAAAGTGGGGGTAGGGGGAGAGAGACTCCCTCTGGAGGGAACTTAAGGATTTTAGCCTTTGCGGACCATTTACATGCAGTTAAGTGGATCAACAGGCAGTGTATGAGCTAAATGCAGACACATCTGAGGATGTTGCTTTTCAGCCAGTCTTCGTGGGGGCTGCTGCCTGTGCCAGGGTTGCATGAAATCCTCTGCTACTGAAGGGTCGTTGAAATTCACAGACTGTCAGAGGCTCTGCTGGGTCTGTTTCCGTAGAAACAGCAGAGAGATGGTGGGGACCGAGGAATGCAGGACACCAGTGGTTGCATTCCCCTGTGCTGAGTGATTCATTGCTTCATTTAATGGGAAAAAAGAATTCAATATATTTTTAAAGAATCGACTGCTGAGACCCTGACTCAGACTTTAAAAACTTTTGAAAGCTTTAGTAAGAAGCACAAAATAAGTGTTGCAAGAAGTACTAAGACATTTTACTCAAGTCAAAGTAGCAATACTTAAGAATAGAAATACTCTACCACAAGGAAAAACTCTTTCTTATATACTCATTACGTACATTAATAATTAGTATCAAACCATTGATGTGTGTACAGTATCACCAAATTCTGTCACTGTTAAATTTAGAGCTAATTTAATTAATATAATCATAACAATGGGTATTTAATTCATTTTCATATGAAGTTCTTTAACCATGTGGTCAAGCATATGTTTGTTTACGCGATTTAAATACTTGACAAATAAAGCTAAAAGTATTTTAAATTTTAATAATTTAAGAAATTAGCATTAGTTTTGACAAAATTACAGTGAAATGAATTTATATGACAATACAAACAATATAGAGAAGTTTAAGTGTGAGACGTTTTGACATTATTTTTATTCCCCTTGCGGTTTTACCATGGAGAACTGAAAAAAACAAACAAACAAATGGAATAACACATTTTTCTTTCCTACAGTTTGTCTGCTTTTACCAGATTTTATGTTTGTTTTTTTTTAAATACATCATTTCATCTTTTTTTTTTCGATCTTTTAAATCGTACGTTTTATTCTAGTAGCCACAATTTAATTTCCATAGAATACCTGTCAAGTAAAACACCCTCGGAAATCTTGTGATATATAGTTCCCTTAAATTTCTCTCTGATATATAATATATATTTTCCTTTATTATTGTAGGGGCAGTTTATTTTACGATTGGTGATGATGAAAAATGTACTGTCACTTTTGAATACATCCACTGTCTTTTGTTTTTGTGGTAGTGTATGTTATGAATATTAAAATATATTTTAAGTACTTTCTGTCGTTTTTAGTATCCTGTGTTTAGTCTGTACATTTTGCCTGACTGCTCAACCAATTTCCCCCCTGGGAACAATACAGTTGAGTAAATAACCATACAAAAAGATCAGATGAGCAGCTGTTCTGCAGCTTTTGATAATATCTGAAGTCGTGATTAGCAATATGATGTATAATATAGTATCTTGGTAAGCTGAGGTTCAGGTCTGTCATGAGATTATAGATGTTCAAATATTATTTTTCTATTTAAACCAAAGTAAAACAGTGACAAAGCTGAAACCAGCTCATAACATTTATAACTAAATAATACATCTCCATTGCTATAACAATCAATATACATAATACATATCAGAACAAATTGGAGATACAAAGAAAAAGAAAAGCGGCAGTTTAATGATATTAAAGAAGCATATATAAGAAAACACCAGTAGCCATGGCCAAAACATCTGACTATTGGCCAAATTAGATTGTTGCCATGTTAAAGCAAATATCCAACCATTTGATTTTTCTAGCCATTTGTGCTGACCTTTTGAAAGCTTTTTGAAACCAAACCCCACAAACCTAAAGGGTTTAGTGGCCCTCAAACTGAACGCTAACAAGCTGATTGAAAATCTGATTTTAGAGTGTAATGATATTTTATCCTTTTTTTCCATGTCTCTGAACTCAGCCTCAACCAAACTCTGAGAAGATAAAGGTCAAGAAAATAAAATGTATGATATTTTCTAAGCCGGCGTTGGTTGTGTTTTAGGCTGTTGACCGTGGGGATAAAATCTCTTTATTATGACCACTGTGATAATAGTGGTTTTGTTTCTTGCACATGTTGTCTCTAATCACTTCCCCTTCCATTCATATGCATATTTTAACACACTACAGCCGCCCATGTGCCCTCAGCTAAATTGTTTTCCTCTTGTTCCCAGACAAGCCAATTTAACAGCGCTCATGCTTACGTAAGAGCTGCGGAACACAAAAACAGCCAGAAAAATAAATGGTTTCCACTCGGGGGAGGGCAGGGGGGTTCCCATTCAGAATATGACAGACATGTTTTAAATTATGTCAGATCCCAACACTCCCCCTCCCTCTGCTGGAATGTCTTCTTTTAGCACCGAGGAATTTTATTGCCCTACCTTCCCTCTGTTGGTGTGACACTGAGGGACAAAAACCAGCGCTGACCCCATGGGGGCATCTGCTTGCCTCACCACCTAGATGCACATTGTGACTCTGGCATAACTTCGCTGTCAGACGTCACAAGTCATTGTGTCGGGTGGTTTTGTATCCCAGGACAAAGCGCGAGAGAGAGAAAAGAAAACAATCCAGATGCCTTCTCTGAAATGGCCCAGCTTGCCCCCTTTTATAATGCAAGCAGGGGTCAGCTTTGTTCAAAAGCGGTGATAGTTGTCGTTTTAGAGAAACCACCTTTCAAAGCACATACCTACGTCTTGTAATTAGGTTAGCTGTTCCCCTCCGTCTGGAGTCTGCTGATGGCTCTGTCCTCGCTGTGGGATTACTCTCACTCTCCAAAATTATACAAATTACGCTCACGTTTTAGAGTTATGTATTCATTATCTTTGACTGAGTACTAGTTGCCAAGAACCCAGGCACGCACAGGCTGCAATTAAAGACTTTTGAAACAATGGGTTCCCCCCACAAATATAATTTGTGTTGTTCTTGTCTGCTTTTCTTCTAAATATCTGGCAGAATCATCTATGCTGTTTCTACAAGAGCAAAACAGATGAGGACCAATTGTCTTGTAGGACATTGCCAGATGCACGGATGTATATTATGAAATAAGAAAAATATTACTTGTGAGGTTCTTACATTTGATCACATTTGAGTCCCAGCCCTGGAGCATGTGGCATATGTTTCATTTTACTTTAATTATACCTGAAGTATAAAATGTGCTAGGAAAAACCTTTTATCAGGTTTATTTTTATTATTAATTTCATGCGTTGGCACCGGGAATAGTTTTGGCCAGAGGCATCCAGTTTTAGTATGTCCTATTCTCGTGAACCCGGTATCTCATACAGACCTTGAGAGAAATTCTTCAAACTTGGCATGAACCAAGGTCGACTTAGAACTTGATTAGAACTTGGAGATCAAACGTGATAGTTACTGTGACCTCACAAAGCTGGTTTTGGCATAAGTATGCATATAGTACGTCTGTATTTGTATGTATGGTGATGAGTTGGGTATTTCCCGAAGCATTCCATGTAAATTCCTTCTAAATTCAAAACATTGATTATATCAGCAAACTGTACTCAAAGTATAAAAAGTTCAAAATATTCACTCACCTAACTTAAGTTGTCGAATGAATGTAGGGAGTTTAAAGGGTACCCTATTATGCTTTTGGGACTTTCCCTTTATTTGTGCATGTTAATGGTCTGCAAAGGCTAGGATCCCAAAGTTCCCTCTTAAGGGAGTTTCTCTCCATTACTCCCCTATTGCCTGAAAAGCCTCGATTGTAGTCTTTTGTCTACTTCCATTACATAGTGACATCACTATGGAATACTTACGCTTCTATAGGCTAGTGCTCCAACACATTGTACGTGAGGGGAAGGACACACACATCCCCAAATGTACATTCAAGCATGTAAACAGGTCAAAGTAGCGGCACAAACTATAAATATTAACCTGAAAAATAGCATAATGAGGCCCCTTTCAAAAGTAAAGTGGAAGTATCAAATGGCAGAAAATATAAATAGTACTTATTTACCTGATTAGATTTACTTACTGCAGCTTAGAAGTGACAATGAAGAATTTAATGACAATAGGAAGAAGTTTTATTGGAACAGCATTAAAAACAGGAAATAGAGGGGGAGGAGCACTGCTGTTGTTTTGGGCCCATTTTAAAAGTAAGTAAAAGTAATGTCTGGTAGAAAAATGTCCAAGTGAAACAATACAGGAGTAATTTAATTTGTCCCACAGTGTATGTTCTACTTGAGTGATAGACATCATTGTTACCACACCTGTGTAAGCAGAAAACAGCTGTTCTCTCAGGCGATACACTTCTCCCCAAAAACCAACATGACAAAAGAAATAATAACAAAATCTTCCCCTGTGACTTCTGGTGTGAAATCTTGTATCACACTAGCTTCATAGAAATCCGCACAGGCCTGTTTTCAATAAGCCTCATGTGATTCTCCGCCAATTGTAACAGCAACTTATTTGTCTGGATCTGCGGTTGCGAGGAAAACCAGATGTTGGAAGTCAAGGGTCTGTGTCTCTGCGGCTGGTCAAGGATGAACAGGATGTTGATACACTAACAAACCTTGACAAAAAAAACCCTTCTTTTCCTAGCTGAGATATCATATCTTACTATATTCCATTTTTTTTATCCATTACTTCTGCACCTCATAACCCCTCATTTATTTCCCCCTCGTCTTGCCTCCACCCAACCCCCGTCACCTAGCTTCTCTCACCTTTCCCTGCCTGACTGTCAGTTCCTCTCCCACGGCGGCAATACCATGAGGCGTGCAGATGTGCAAGTTAATTAGGTTTCCTTATCTGCAGGCACCTCACCTAAAGTCCAGCTGAGGCCGGGCCTTGAAGCCAGTGAAAAACAGATTCAATCACAAACAACAACAATGGAACGGCTTGTTATTTTTCCCTTCATGTTATCAGGTCATTTAATGAGTCCTGCAGCAGAATGAAGAGGAGGCTTCATCTCAACGCACTTCAGACAGACAAAGAGAGAGAGGAAAATGAACAGAATGTCTTGACACAGACCTCTAACGGCCCTTTCGTTGTGCCCAATAAAAGCAGTGATATATGATCATGTGTCCTCCATATGTGATGCAGACTCACACAGCGTCTCGGGGCTCCATCAATCTGACAGTTCATTCTCTCGCTGCAAACCATAGGGGGGAAACTTCTTGCTTGGAAATGAATTTGTTGCATTTTCTTGTTGTGGTTTGTCTAAACAGAGTAGGTGATTCTTGGGCTCTTCAATGAAACATGTGTCTAGACGTCAGTGTTCAAACTTGGCGGGAGCAAGCTAAAAAGATGCCGTTTTAAAGATTGCTATATTGATATGAGCATTGTTTAACTTCTTTATATTTCAATATAGATCGTTTTTTAAGTAGACATACTTAACATTTAGACAATTGTGTAGTCCTAAATCTAACCTGGCGTACACAAGTCAAGCAACAATTCTTATAGGCAAATTGAAAGTCAAGGCACAAGTTCATTTTGGCAAATTAACAAAGTTTATTTAAACGTAATGACAAAATATTCAAATCATTTTTTGTTATACAGGTCATGGTTCACTTGGATGTGAAGTCAGTTTCCAAGTTAAGTTCAAGTCAAATCTCAAATCTTTGAATTTGTCGGACATAATTCCTCATGAGAGAAATGTGCTTAGAACTTCAGTGGTCAGGGTTTCTAGAGAAGCAAAACCTGACCTACAACCAGAATTATGGTTTGATACGGTTTGCAACCAAGATTTTCCATATTAGATCCATCTCACACAGTGTGACATTGAATTAACCGAGGACCTGAGTGTAACCTAAGTGTGTATGAGCCTTAAGACACAATGAAGTCCAAGTCTCGAGTCTAAAATAACTCTAGCTCTAGGTACAGTCATTTGGACATCCAAAAGAACTTGATGAATCTTATCGCTTCCTGTGAGGCCTCTCAGGAGCAGCATTTGGAGCTGTTGGCTCATTGGGTTTATGAAATTCCCCAACTCGTCAGATAAAAACGCTTGGTTTTGAATCCACCTTGTACCCTAAAGACTACGGTAGTCCTACAGAATTTAACATGTGGTTAATGCTGTGAATTCAAAAATCAAGGTAGCTATCTAATCAAAATGTTTACAAAGAGATAGTGTTTGGGGTTTGGCTGAAACAATGGTGACAGCAACATAACTTAATACAGCACTGATCGATGTTTTCTGACAAGTTTGTTCACATTTAATTTTTCATGTCATCATGTCATCTTGAAACCCTGCCAGAGCCCCTACCGTGTATTTTGTTTACCTCCTGTTTGTGTTCTTTGGGTGATTTCTTTGTTCTTTGTCCAGCTATTTGTGTCCCTTAACCCCTTCAACCCTTACTCATTTGCTATTTCAGTACAGTCCAGCAATCATCAATACATATTCCATGATGTTTTCTGATGTTCAGCTGACATTGCTAAATTGACCAGACTTCTTTCTGATATGACTGCACATTGTTTCCTTACCAGAGCATCTTCAGCAGCAGTGTGTTATAGATAAATAACAGACAGTTTGAAGTTGAATTTACCAATCAGATTCAACCAAGCCTTGTAACAAGTACATTATAAGTGAAGTAAACTGTGGTTAGCTGACATACATTTTGTATTTGATCAATTGTTTCACTCTTAATGGTTGATATATGAAGAGGTCTGACTAAGATAAAATCCATATCATTATGATTCTTGTTTTGTCTGGCTCTGTTACTTAGACATATGAAAGAAATGGACCCTGATCATCATTTGGGAATTCAGTCTGCGGGACTGATGTTAGACTAGTTTGATCTTCTTTCAGGTTCCCCCTTGTCTATGCTGGTGCCTTTGAGCATGACCATCAGGCCTCTTACAAAAGTTGACTGAAAAGTCTGTGAAGTACAACTAAATATTTCTTTCAATGTTAAGGAATCAACTAAGTTTTCTGTGAGGTCAACTCTGTCCAAAAACATAGAAGCAAAATGTTGGGCTAATACCCCTGAGAAAAGTTTAGCATCAGAACAGAATCAAGCTTCAACAGAAATTAACAGTCATTTTCAGAAACAGTCAAGGAAACATCAAAAGAACAGATGGAAAGTATACATATTTTATTGGAGTAATGTCTTAAGAACACTTTTTAGGTAAATAACTTTCCATTTTTTGTTTCTTCATACCTTATTTTCTTATATTCTTCCCTACTACATCTCAGATATATACAAAAAATAAATAATGATGTCCAAGACAATATTGTGTGGCCATAAACAATATTTTGATATACAAAATAATGATAATTGTATAGTGAACAAATATGTTTATTATTTAAAAATGTTCAATTGCAATTCAGTTTTATTTACATATGTTTGACTTATATTTAAATCATTGTCTGAGCCAAAAATAAGTAGTGTTTTTCCTTCTTTGCTCTCCCAATCATCATCATCATCATCTCAAAACCCTTCTACTGAATATTTTTGACTCTCTGCAGGGGGTTTAAGCCTTAGTTGTGTTTGTTTTATTGTTGTTTTTGTTTTTGTTTTACAAAATAAAAGACCTGAATCCTCTCACCTACTGCTTTGGAATCAAACCAAGAACAATCTTCATCTGCTCCGAAACTGAAAACCAGTTTGCAGGTAGGCAGGATTAGCACACGTCAATGTTCTACGAAGTCATTAGTAATTATGAATGTCAGAAAGGCTGGATTTGAACCATCGATGAAACAAGGCTGATGTACCTGCTCAAGTTGACATTCGCTGAAGACATTTATGTTAATGAATCCCAAAGTTTCACAGATTTCTCAGATAGCCTGGAATGAAATAATTCCTGCTGCCACTGAGTCACTCTTATAAAATCATGACATGGATAACAAGTAGATGATTTGCAGTCAGTAATGAGGGAGTTCATTGAGATGTTCACCTCTCTTGGTGCTACATGCAACTTCGCCCCCTGGAGCTTTTCTGTCAGCTGAGAGAGAAACTCACTGCCCTGAAATGGTACATTTAAAATGTATTCAGTTGCTGGAATGTTTTAGAGTTTACAGATGCATGAGAAATGTCTCTGCAGAAAAAAAAAAGCGGAAATAAAATCAACTTCTGACAAACAAAAACAGCAATTTCTTCCAAAATTGAAAGTCCTTCTGGTTTGATTTGAATAGAGGTTAATGTGCTTGTCATATTGTTTTTTTTATTGCCTGTAATTGCTGAAGTGGTCCTTTTCAGTTTGGGTTGTGGAGGTAGGCTCTCCTTGTTCTCCTGTCCCACCATGTGTTCAGATGAGGAAGGGCATTGTAATTATGATTGCCAGTACTGTCAGTATTAACACGTATAGGGTCAACACCCAAACCATACTTCACAAAATGATTAAAGAAATACAAATGAATGATCTGTTACACAATATGTCTATTTAATTAATTGTAATTATTATGTTCTTGTCTTTTCCCCTCCATAGGCTATTCGACTATTGGTGGGAGTGCTAGTTTGGTATTTGGATATAATCAAGGATTTTATCTAGCTGTCAATATCTTTTCTCTTCAATAATGTCAAGCCTAGGCTATATTGTCTTTACTATTTTATTAATAGTTTTAGTTACATTATTCAAAATGTAACTGTACTTCTGTATCTAATGTTTAATTTCTTAATTTTAAATGTGTTTGCAATAAGTTGCTTTTATTTTACAGTATCCTATGTAGATGTATACTTTACTAGTGTGAATTAAATACAGTGTTAAAGTGAATAATGTGTAAACTTCCATTCAAACCAATTGAAGCTTAACTATAACATACTATTTGCTGATTATTATAGCTTTTGATCTTTTTTATCTATATTGTTTGATTATACTTCATTTACTGAGTTTATTTTAAAACTGTGTAGCTTAAGCATACACATATACAGGCGTTGTGTTGCAAGGAACACCCTCACACCACGTCGCCTTTTGTGTAAGGAATAATTTCTCATTAATTGATGCAGGGGGGACCTAATGCTGTACTGTATGATTCCCTTATATAAGATTTCAGCAAAAAAAGGATGTTTCCTGTCTGTAATGTTATACAAACAAAGAGTGTACCATGATAGGGAAAAGGATAACGGGGTGTCTGACAATAATGTGAAGTAACCTTTTGGATGGGATAATCATGATACTTATGTCCCATATGTATCAGTAACTGTATAGATAATTTACTATGCTTAAGTACCTTAAGAAAATGTATTTTGTTACTTTCCACCTCATCTTCTTATGCGTAACTGGGGCTATCATAGTTATAACATACTTAGCATTAATCAGAGGTAAAAGAAGTACACAGATTATGCTCTTGGTTAAAAAATTTAACTACCAAAGAGTAGGAATACTCTGTTACAAGTAAAAGTCCTGCATTCAAAACCTTAAGTTAGTAAAAGTATACAAAAGTATTGGCAACAAACTAAAAAAACTCAGTACTCATTACGCAGATTGATCCGTTTCAGATCAATGTATATTATATGTTTTGATTATAATTTCGATGCATTAAAGTGTTCTCAAAGCTGGTAAAGGTGCAGCTAATTTTAAGGACTTTGTAAACTGCAGGGTATCTTGTGAATTTACTCCAGGTGAAACTAAAGTCCTATTTAAGTGTCGATTGTATTTCACATCATCAATCCAAATTTTCAAAGTAACTAAAGGTACACAATTAATGTTGTCGAGTAAAAGTACACTATTTACCTCTGAAATGTAGTGGAGTAGAAGTACAAAGTAGCAACAAAAGTAAATACTCAAGTAAAGTACAGGTCCCTCAAAATTGTACTTTAGTACAGTAGCCTACTTGATTAAAGGTACTTAGTTACTTAACATCGGTGGCATTAATATCCAGACTCTCTTTCCTATGGGATTAGGTTAGCAGAGAGGTTGCTCTTCTTCCTCCCCCTTCTCCTCCTCCTCTGTCCCTCCATATGTTTGGGATGAAGTGACGTCACGCAGGGTTGGTCTTTGCCGTTTATTAGCCAGGGGAGCCAAGTGCCAGGTTGCAAGAGCTTCACACTGCAGCTCTGTCCGGCCAGCGGCAGAGGGGATGTCCTACTAACTTCCACCCAAAAAAACTTTCTAGAAACTTTCGGTCAAACAGAAAAAAAAAAAAAAACACTGACTGACAAAGTGTCGCAAATTGCCTCACTCCTGCTTTAATGAAACGTTTACATGTTATTCTTTTGAGACTTAAAACAGAGGCTGCATATCCACTTTGATAACTCTTGAATGAGCCGCTTGCGTAGAGAGAATTTTTTTGTCCTTATTTTAAATTTGACGTTGGGATAAAGTTTTTTTTTCTTTGAATCATTTAAAGACTCGTGATGGCTGTCCTATCACTAGCGTTGCTACTAGTAGGATTTGTATTGACTTCAGCTGACAAGGTAAGTGTCCGTGCCGCTCCGCTGTCGCCTCGTCCCAAATGTTGCTGAAATGTGTCGCTTGTTGTCCCGTTAACGTGAACCCAACACAGAAGCGGGCCGACACGGCGACAGGTTATTTCTTTTAAAAGTCTCCAATCTTTCATAAATAGGCTTTGCTAATACACACACTGCTTCCTCTTTGAATTACATATTGACACGGCACACGCTTAAGTTTAGCCTGTTACATAAGAGTAAAATAGAGGCATTTTTGTTATTTCGGTTTTTCTTTTTACAAGCAGCGTACAGTAAACTGGGATCTCACACTGTCAGATTTCCTTCTTGCTTTCCCCGCATTTTAACGAGCTTCTCTTTTCTCCCCTCTTACAGGCTGGTGAAGTAGATAAAGAGGGTGAGTTCTTTTTAATTTCTCTTCCTTTTTAATAATGACATGGAAGTTGTGAGAAAGTGAACTCGGGAGCACAACCTTGGTGCAGTCAGTGAGATCAAAGTGGGAGGGGAGTTTGTGTGTGAGGAGCTCTGTAATACACTCCCCCCCTCCTCCCCATATACACTCTGCTACCCACCCACGGTTCCCCCTACACGCACACACGCGCACACACACACTTATGTTAGAAGAGCAAACTGCTTCAAGGGCTTTGTTATACAGGAAAGAAAATTCCACTTCTAAATCCTGCACATCTGTTATCCATTCTGTGGTTAAGAAACAAGTGAGCTACAACAGCGTCCTCGTAGGATCCTTTTACACCCGCCGTTATCTTCTGACCACCTTTAGGGCCCTCACACAGCAAGATGACAGCTGCCACTTGGGCCCATGGTGAAGTGTTGCTTATACTCTCTTCCTGAGCCCATTATCAGCCTTGTAAAGCAGAACAGATTTAGTTCCCAAGTGAAATTTATGAAACCTTGTCGCATTCAATATGTCTTCTCTTGGGTACATATCATAAATACTGTCATGACCAGAGTATTTACCGTTCTGCAAACTAATCTGATTAGTTCATGATTTATTTTGGCCAAACAGCATTGTGTGTATTAGGGATGTAATAAGGATGCACAATATAGGATCTTTGCCATTATAGCTTTTTCGACCAATTGCCAATGCCAGTTTATAAGTAACCACACACTTTTACCATATAAAGTCATGAAGAAAATTCCTTTTTGAAAACAGTAGGTCTTTTAGCTGTTCAAGTGTACCATCAGTTACTTTATTATACTCAGTCATCTGTCTCTGTACCTGTTACGCAGGCTTGTGAGGGTAACTTTAAAAAATGTAAACCGTTACAATTAATAGTTACCTGTAAAAAAATGTAATCAGTAACGTAATCTGAGTATCAAAATATAAAAGTAATGTAATCTGATAGCTTTGCGTTACTTTTGGATTACCTCAATAACAAATGCAATGCAAATAAATACAGAAGAAAAAACAAATATCAATAAGATGGAGTTTAGTAAGACAACAACACAATATGACCATAGAGAAGAAGAAACCAAGATATTTAGGATAAAAAATGTATAAACCTTCCTTTTCTTTTTTAGCATATTCATGAGCGCATACTACAGTTTAAAAAAGCTGAAATAAAATCTGAGCTAACATTCTCCATTTTAGTTTAATATTTAAAGTTAAGCTCCAACATTATTTTAGGAACATATAGGTTCACCCACTGAATTAAAAAAGAAGTAATGAACCACATAAAGTGAAAACCATAGAGAAAATTCAGGCAGTAGGCATCTAGATTCACACTTAAAGTATTAGCCTACAGAACAGTACAGTTTACAAAGAAGAAATTAAGTCGGATTTTGTACAACAAACACTATATGCCCTTTTTAGTTTTTTACTAACATTGTTATTCTGCTAGTAATCCATCCATCCATCCATCCATCCATCCATCCATCCATCCATCCATCCATCCATCCATCCATCCATCCATCCATCCATCCATCCATCCATCCATCCATCCATCCATCCATCCATCCATCCATCCATCCATCCATCCATCCATCCATCTTCTCCTGCTTTTCCGTCAGGGTCGCGGAGGTAACAGCTCCAGCAGAGAGCCCCAACCTTTCCTTTCCCAGTAATCCTAGTTTTCCTAGTCATCCCCAATTTTAGAAATGTAACTATAATCTTATTATGTCGTAATGTAACTGTAAATTAATAGTTACCTTTTTTTGTATCCTGATTATGTAATCCCGTAACATGTAGTCTGTTACTCCCTAAACCTGCTGTTACGTCACCTTGACAACCCACATTTTTTAGCAACTTCGTATGTCCTCTGTATTTCAGTCATAGTACAACCTTAGTATGTGCAATTTCTAATTATTATTGGTCTAATAACCCAATAACTGACGCTGCTAAATGTGTAAATGTCTGCTGGAAGCAGGTAATGAAACTCAACTCCAACCCTAACCTTAATTAAAACCATTCAAGGTCATCAGGTAACCTTAAACATATTGGGAGAGTTTTACAAAATAACGGTTACAGTCTGGACTACACCCACATAGAGGACAACAGGAAGAATGATGCAAATGATGACATCTCATGAGCATGCACCTTCTAATGAACAGGTTGCACTCATCAGGATAAAACAGGCACCTTTTTTTGGGGGCAGATTAGCCTTAATTTCCATTGACAGTGTTAAAAAGGGGAGATGCATAGGATGAAACCAAAAAAGGCATCGTGGGCTTAAATCAAACCTGTGTCCGCAGGAGGGACTGAGCAGTTTATTGGCCACTAGCTCTAAACACTGAGCAACACGGCAGCCAAAAATAATTCCTTTTAAGATTTGACTTAAAAAAGTAAGAAAATATTAAGATAATTAAAGCAAACCAGTCTAGCATGAGTTAAGTTTAAGTAAACTTTACTTTTTGAATTTAATTTTATTTCAATATATTACTGACTCAAAGTTCTTATCAGATTTTCTTAAAGCATCTGAAACTGGAGCCATCAGACGATCCAACAATCATGCCCATTTTACATATAACCATTGGCTTGGTATGAAATAAAACAGAGTTTACACTGGTTTTTGAAAGTTGGATAATAATTTATTTATATTGTCACAAATCGCCTCACTGGGCTTTAAAGGCATGCAGAGGTGTGAGAGAAAGCAGGCTTTTTTTTATCCCCCACACTTCTGGTGCTCACAATTCATCATGTCTTTTCCCGTTCTACAACTGGAGACTTTTTCCCGGCCTTCACATGAGGTCATTATGAACAGCATGAACACATTTGCCTTTCAGGGGACACATTGAAAACCTAGGCGTATGGCAACCCGGTGTAATCATGTTCATAGCAGCATAAAAGTGGTGGGTTTTGGTCTGCCAAAGGACTCTGTGGAGTGTTGATGTTCACAGGTTTTCAAATTGAGGCAATGTAGAAACCAGTTTATCAGCCAGCGTAGGTCTTTAAGGACAGATTGATGTGTCAGGTCTCTGAGATGTATGGTACAGGTGGCTCCTTGACTCCAGTTTTTTTTAACTCTACTGAAGACATTCACAACTTTCTTCCAAAAAGTTTTCTCATGTTGTCTTTTTGTGAAGGTTGATGTGAGTTGTGTAACATTTTGCTACAAACTGTCCTAGTGAGTTGAGATTTGGTGTCTGTGAAGACCACAGCTTATCTAATAAAGCAAAGTAGGATAGATCAATATTATCCTCTAACAGTAGCAGAACATGAACCCCAATGGGCTGTACTTGCAGTAAGGGACCCCACTTTAACTTTTGCTCTTTGTCCTGGAAACTGACTCTGCAACACTTCACAAAACTTTGCACTCTGTATTCTGGTTGGTTAAGGATGTAAGAATCAGAAATTAGTTTCTGCTGAACAAAAATAATATTTGAACAAGCAATTCATT